>NC_143514.1:39216013-39370691 GCF_031878675.1 Megascapheus bottae | reverse complement strand
TCTTCTAAAGCCATCAATATTGTCAGATCAGTGCCTCTTTCCCTCTCTACCTTGCTTAGAATCAAATCCCACTCTAAAGACCTTCTGTCCAAATGGCTTACACTGGAGTTTAGGGATTTGATATATGATGAGGTAGACATATTTCCATATATCCAGTGATCAGCTATTGTTTTCCCAACCATTGTCCCTTTCCTATGAACTGTTCCTTGGTTCCTACCCATGAATTCCTTTAGCTTGTCTAATTAGCTATCTAGGCAGTTGATTGGCCTGAGGTGCACACCTGTTCCAAGCTAGACCAATCAGAGACCTTCTCAGAAACTGCTTCTGGAAAGAACAATTGGTAGGGCAGTTTGGACTAATCAAAGTAGTAATTTTAGTATTAGGTCAGAGACAGACTTCTAGTGACAGAATGTCAGATACATTGGCTGTCTTTGTCTTATTTTATCTATGTGGCCAGGATAAAAGAAGGATGATGATCATATGCTACCAGACAGCAAGAAGAATTAAATACACAAACAAAATAGAGCAAAAAGAAAAATGAGATCCCCAAATGCACTTGAGTACCTGGTTTTATTAATAAAATTCAGTGACATTCACACCTAAGGGTTCATGAGAAAACTTTGTCAGTTGATTTGGTGACACAGACTTGACTTGTTATTTATTCTTCAGAATCTCAACTAGAATATAATCTTTAATCTCCTGATGGATCTCTGTAGAAAGTTTTTTTTTGTTTTTTGTTTTTTTGTTGCCAATCCTAGGGCTTAAACTCAGGGCCTGGGCATTGTCCTTGGGCTTTCTCACAGCTAGTGCTCTATCACTTGAGCCACAGCATCTTTTTAGGCTTTTTCTCTGTATGAGGTACTGAGGAATCAAACACAAGCAAGTACTCTTCTACTAGGTCATGCTCCTGGCCCCAGAAAAATTTGTTTTTTATCTTGTATTTTCATTCACCTGAAACTGAACAAGGACCACTGTATAATGAAGTATTTGAAGTTATTCCCAGAAAAAAAATGTTCAGGGTTAAAACTCAAGCTGAACTGACCTGTCCTCCATTTTCAACCCCTTTGCAAAGGCAGATGGCAGAATTAGCAAAAAAACAAAAACAAAATTCAACTTGAAGAAAACACCATAGGCTAAAAAATAAAACAAACAAAAAGCCTGTGAGGAAAAAATGGGTCCCACAATCAACTCATTGTTGTGTCTATTTGAATGTCAAAATGGAAGTTTTAATTCATTTACTTTTATAAATGGTTACAACAAATGATTACAATTATCGTTGGTAAAAACTCAACAGTTTTCTGGGAAAAAGCCATTGCATAGTATCTAAGAGGGTGGTGGGGGGGAACAACCCTCTAAAGTTCATAACTGAGTTTCAAAATGTGAATAAAAGCCTGGCTAACCATACTTCATTTGTTCAGAAAAGTGATGCAAATTTCCTTTTTCATGACTACATAAGCATAAGTTCCTTTGCACAGTACCAAGTTTGATGTGGTGTAGCATATAAAAAAGAAAACATTGTCTGTGCACAGAAGCAAGATTACTAAGGAAGAGATGACTTGCACGTCACCTCCCACATCTTCTGCTGTGACTAGGCTTAATGGGCATGAGATGCCATAACCATTAGCACATATACTTGACAGAATGAGATCTCAGCGCATACATGATGAAAATATGTCTGCCTAAGAAGGTTCTGTGACTCCCTACTGTGCTCCTCCCATGCATTATTAAATTTAGTCTTTCTAACAATTAAGGTAGATTATCTTCACCATTTTAAAGCTGAGAAAACCTAAGCAGATTGGTGAGGTCTCTTGCTCAGCATCACCTATCTGGTACTTGGAGGATTGGGCTTGAGAACACAAACCCCCTCCAGATATCTTCCATGTATCTAATTCATCACCAGGCTATGAATTCCTCAGGGTTATAGGGTTACTATTTAAATTGTTTCTTTAAGTTTTTATTCAAATCTAGTGGCTGCTTCTTGGTAGAGCATCAAAAGTATAGTAATAACATCAAAGAGTTGTGAAAGTCAACAGGGGTGTGTGTGTGTGTGTGTGTGTGTGTGTGTGTGTGTGTGTGTGTGTGTGTATGTGTGTGTGCGTATGCAAACTAGAGGAATTATGCAAAGTACATGCTCCCCCTCCCAGCACAACACCTGATCTTGGATTATATCCTATGCCTAAGGCAAGTTTGTGGGAAATTTTCTCCCAAGACAAGAGTACTATTGGAATAGTCAATGAAATTTTTAATATCATAGATCATAAAAAGAAATGTGTTAATATTAATTTATTTTTAAATGATGCTATGAATCTTTAAAAGCATGGAAGTCTGTCTAGTTTGGGAAAGAGAAGGGAGTGAGGGCACACTCTCGATGCTAATGTTTCCTTTTTTGGGATCTTTATGTCGACGTGCATTTTTTCAAAGAATTTAGTAGGATACATTAAGAGTACAAAAAGAATTTCAGGGCTGGGAGTTTGGCCTAGTGGTAGAGTGCTTGCCTAGCATGCATGTAAACCCAGATTCAATTCCTTGGTACCATATACATAGAAAAAAGTGGCAGAGGAAAAAAAAGCCTAAGGACAGTGCTCAGGCCCTGAGTTTAAGCCCAGGACTGGAAAAAAAAAAAAAAAAAAAAAGAGTTTCATTGTGATACTTTTTTTTTTTGATTGTGGGGCTTGAACTCTAGGCCTGGGCTCTGTCCCTGAGCTCTTCAGCTCAAGGGTATCACCCTACCCCTTGAGCCACAGCACCACTTCTGGTTTTCTAGTGGTTAATTGGAGACAAGAGTCTCACCAACTTTAGTGTCTGGGCTGGCTTTGAACTAAGATCCTCAGATCTCAGCCTCCTGAGTAGCTAGAATTACAGGCATGAACCACTATGCCCAGCTAATAATAATTACTAGGTAGAATTTTTTTTTTGCCAGTCCTGGGCTTGAGCTCACGGCCTGAGCACTGTCTTTGGGTTTTCTCAAGGCTAGAACCCTACCGATTGAGTCACAGCATCACTTCCAGCTTTTTCTATGTATGTGGTACTGAGGAATTGAACTCTGGTCTGTGTGCATGCTAGGCAAGCACATTAGGCCAAACTCCCCACTTTTCATTGTGATACTTTTATAAATGCAAAATTTACCCTTCTATTCTATGTCCTTAGTTATCCTCCTCCTCCTTGCCTTTTTCAAACAGCATGTGATTTTTTCACTGTGTCTTTTTATCATATATGTGTAATATATTTTGATCCTTGTACCTCCTACTTTCTCCTTTACCCTTCCTACTCATGGTAATTTCAACACCCCATCCAAAATAGTCTCCTTTTATACTCATGTCTCATTATCATCATTATTAACATCATCACCATCATCATTTTAGGTCTATGTCCTATGTATAAACAAAAAAAATGCTCCATTTGTCTTTCTGAGCTTAGTTTTTTTCAACATGATGATGTCCAGTCCTACTGATTTTCTTGCAGAGAAAAGTAATCTCCTTCTCTTTTGCTGAATGATCTTCCATCATGCGTATGTGAAATGTATTCCTCAGTTATTCTCAGGAGTTCTTGTATATCTTAGTCATACTGAGATAGTTTACAGACAGGGCAAAAATTCAAAAGTTGATGGACTAGCCACAAAAATGTTACTCAAATATATTTACTTTCCAAATTTAAAAATTTGTGAATATTTTGAATATCGTGGGAAAGAGGCTGCAGATGGGATGAAGGTTGCTAATCAGTTGATTAGAGCTTGATGATCTCTCTGACATAGAGAGATTACTCAAACAGGCCCCATGTTATTTGGAAGAGAGGACAGAGGAGGGTGTTATAGCACATGAGAAGGCTGGCCATGGTTCTCTCTGAAAATGGAAAGAAGCCATGAGCCAAATCACACACTTGTGCTCTAGAAGCTGGAGAAGGTAAGAAAATAGATTCTTTCCTTTCCAAAATGAAGAGCTTTTCAAAATGAGGCCCTACCAACATATTTTTAAATTTTTTAAATTTTTATTTTTTTGTCGGTCATGGGGCTTGAACTCAGCTTGGGCAATGTCCCTGAGCTCTTCAGCTCAAGGCTACCACCCTACCCGTGGGCCAAGCCCCACTTCCCGTTTTCTAGGGGTTAATTGGAGATAATAGTCTCAGGTCCTTTTGTGCCTGGGCTGGCTTTGAACCTTGATCCTCAGATCTCAGCCTCCTGAGTAACTAGGATTACAGGTGTGAGCCACTGCGCCCAGCTACCATATTTATTTTAACTAGATAAAATTCATTTTGGACTTTTTTTTTACAGAACTTGAAAGTTTTGCATTATTTTTAGCCACTAAGTTTGCAGTAATTTGCTGCAAAACAATGGAAAGTGAATATGATGATATATGATGCTGAAAGGGATGAGAGAAAAACAGTTATCCCTCCAGGCCATCTGGTGCAGGATATTTTGAACAGCAATAACATGGCATCATTAGTGTAATCACATGTGTGTATCACTTACAACCTAACACTTCCATTGCTGTATCCACACCTGAGAGAAATACCTGTAGTCATGCTCAAGAGATATACATAAGGATGTCAAGTTACCTGGGATTATTTGGGTTATTTGGGTGATCCTTGATCACACACACACACACACACACACACACACACACAGTGTAACTGGACAGTTTTAACAGATTTGTCACTGCAGAAAAAAGGAAAGGCAATGCTAAATTTCCAAATTGAGAGAAAAGCAGAGAGGAAAAAAGAAGACTGAGAAACAATGAGCAGAACACCAGTGGTCTATGAAATATTACTAAACACTCTGAAACTGAGCAAATGCAATCTAGAAGAGGAACATAAGAAAACAGTTGAGGAAACATGTGAATTTCCCCCCCAGATTTGCCAGATGGTACAAAACCACAGCTCCAAGGAGTTGAACAAAAACCAAGCAGAATAAACAGCAAAGAAGTCACACTGGGGGATGTGGGATATTGAAAAACAGTGGTAAGGAGATATTGAAGGCATCAAAAAGAAAAGAAAGAAAAAAAACCATAATCAGGAGAAGAAAGTTAACACTGTTTTCCCCTCAAAACCAAATGTAAACTAGAAGACCATGAAATTATATGATAGTATGGAATCATGTAACTGTTGAAGAAAATGAATGAATCTCATACATAAGTTACCAAATGAAGCTTATGTCCTGTGTAGATAGAATGGCTGTTCATTTATATATGGAATACTTTCATTTAGATACAGAAAAATACTGGATTTTTGTTGTTGTTGTTTTGTTTGTGCCCATCCTGGGGCTTGAACTCAGAGCCTGGGTACTGTCCTTTCAACTTTTTTTTTGCTCAAGTCTGATGATCTACCACTTGAGCTTTTTTTTGATGATCTGCCACTTCCAGCTTTTCTTTTCTTAATTGGAGGTAAGGGTCTCATGGTCTATATAATGAGTTACTGTTGTCCTTAATGTACTATGTTATCGCTCATCTCTTTTGCCATTCCTTGGTTATCTCATATTGTTACAATTTTTCACCTGGTTATCTGATATATTTTAGATGTGCTTAATTGGTTATTTGAAATTGGATAGGGAAGGGGGGAAATCAAGATAAGCGAGGGGAGGGTGGGAGGGAAATGGGGACCATGTCATGAGAAAGGGTATCAATGTTTGTGAAGTTATGCACCTTCTATCTGGTGAATATAATGTAACCCTTCTATTAATCACAATAAAAATATTTTAAAAAAAGAGTCTGATGGTCTTTCTGCCCAGGCTAGCTTTGAATTGCAATCCTCAAATCTTAGCCTCCTGAGTAGCTTGGATTACATGCATGAGCCATAGTGCCCAGCAAAAGTACTGTGGTTTTAAGTATCTATAAAGGCATAAAGACATGTGGAAAGATTCTCACAAAACAATTACATGAGGAAGATATGAGATAGGGAGGTGAAATTATTAAAATTCAGTGCTACCGTGAAGGGTATGACATGCAGAGGACAGTTAATTGAGCTGCTTCCTGTTTTTGTTTTAGCATAGCACCTGGGGGCCACTCAAACACTCTACTATATGGCTGAGAGTGTGGCTCAGAAGTAGACCCTAGAGGTGTTGGGCTGGATCCTCAGCTTCTCAACAACAACAAACCCCATAGATAGCATTCCCCTACAGTTGGTATGCTTTGGGCCAGTGACTTATGTGGTCTTACTTACATCGTTCTCTTTTTCAAAGCACAAGCTACACCATCCTGGATCTACCATATTATTTGCTGAGTGAAGGAAGGATTGGGTGGCAAGTCATGAGGGTTTTTAGTTGACACATTGTACACCTAGACATATACCACTGAACCATCACTACCATTCCTTGCTCAGAAAGCTTGCCTCTGGGCTGGATTCATGACCAGTCATCTCACTTGGAAAATTAGAGTGCTTTCCATGTCATCTCACTTGGAAAATTAGAGTGCTTTCCATGTACCCATGCAAAGGGAAGACTGGAAGATAAGAAGGTTAATGTCACATTCCAGAATGCTCCTTAAACGTACACACTCAAAAATGTTAGATTCAAAAGAAAGAAAAAGCTTGAAAACAAGATGCATGTAGCTCTATGACCAAGCGCTTGCCTAGTGTGTGCAAGGTACTACCTTCAATTCTAGCAAAAGCAAACAACCCAACCCCCCACACAAGGACTGTATGTGGTTTAACACAGGAATATTTGTGAGAAATTTCCCCTTTACATGAATTGCCCTCTTAGGACCAAAGTTTTGCTGCTGAGAGCCAAGTAACCAGCAGCATGTGACAACTCTTTTTTTTTTTTTTGGCCCCTTTCTCTTTCTGGCCCCGCTCGCTCAGGCCCCGCTCGCTCCGGCCCCGCTCGCTTCCGCCTGGCTCGCTCCAGCTTGCTCTTGGCCCCGCTCGCTCCGGCCCCGCTAGGCCCCCCTTTCTAGCTCAGGCCCCGCTCGCTCCGGCCTGCTCGTTCTGGCCCCGCTTGCTTCTGCCCGGCTCGCTCTAGCACGCTCCTGGCCCCGCTCGCTCCGGCCCGGCCCTGCTCCTGGCTTGCTCTGGCCCCGCTCGCTCCGGCCCGGCCAGCTCTCGCTTGCTCCTGGCTCTGCTCGCTCCGGCCCCTTCTCGCTCTGGCCCCGCTCGCTCCGGCCTCGCTGGCTCTGGGTCGGCTCGCTCCCGCACGCTCCGGTCCTGCTCGCTCCGGCCACTCGGTTGGGCTCTGTTCACTTCAGCTCAGCTCGCTTCTTTCGCTCTCTGTCACCGTCGCAGTCTTGTCTCTGTCACTTTTCCGGTTTGGTTGTGTCTCGTCTCTGCCACTTCCGGCTTGGTTGTGTATGTGGGATACCGAGGAATCGAACCTGGGTCTTTGTGCATGCTAGGCAAGCACTTTAACCGCTAGGCCAAACTCCCGGGCCCCATGTGACAACTCTTACGTCTCTACTTACGAATAGCCATGAACAACAGTGCTAGTTTGTGAATCAAGTTTATATATTGCGGGATTGTGTGTCCATTTCATTTTAAATTTGTCTCACTGTCTGTTTATTCTCTAGCCTTTATTTTCATTTAGCTAAGCCTTTGGCAACTTCAGACTTCTTGACAATACCTGACCCCCCCACCCTGCTCTCTTACTGTCTCTGCCAGTTCTGGGGTTTGACCTCAAGGCCTAGGGGCTGTCCCTGAGCTTCTTTGGCTGAAGGTTAGTGTTCTACCATGTGAGCCACAGTGTCATTTCCGACTTTTTTCTCAGTAGTTTATTGGATGTACTTTTCTGCCTGGGCTGGGCTTCAGATGGCAATCTTCAGATCTCAGCCTTCTGAGTAGCTAGGATTATAGGCGTAAGCCACCAGCACCTGGCTGCAACTCTTCTCTTTGAGACAGGGAGTTCCCAAATGTTTTGTTTACCCCCACAGCATCAGTGCCTGCAGAATGACAGTTGAGGAGAAATTGCGCCTTTGCATTTTAAGAATCTATTTTAAGGGCCTGGAGTTTGGATTAGTGGTAAAGTGCCTAGCATGCACAAAGACCCAGATTCAAGTTGGTACTCCATACATAGAAAAAGCCGGAAGTGGTGCTGTGGCTCAAGTGGTAGAGCTCTAGCCTTGAGAAAGCCCAAAGGTGGTGCTGAGGCCCTGAGTTCAAGCCCTAGGACAGGCCAAAAAAAAAAAAAAATCACGGTTTACTAGAATCTGAGGATCCTGTATTGCACTTCTTTTTTTTTTTTTTTTTTGCCAGTCCTGGGCCATGAACTCAGGGCCTGAGCACTGTTCTTGGACTTTCTCAAGGCTAGAGCTCTACCACTTGAGCCTCAGCACCACTTCTGGCTTTTTTTCTATGTATGTGGTACCAAGGAATTGAACCCGGGTCCTCATGCATGCTAGGCAAGTACTCTACCACTAGGCTAAACTCCAAGCCCCATGCATTGCACTTCTATGTATAAACTTCTTCAGCATATGACACTATGACTATATTTAGGGGATAAATTAATTTCTATCCTGTGTGTTTCATACTTTGGAATGATAAATGAAACTCCTGTACATGGAAACTATAAAGGAATACTTGTTCAAAATGAGATAGCAAAGATGAACTGTCAGTCTTAGATATGAGTCTCCTCATTACAAGATTAAAAAAGTATATTAAATTTTCTTACAAAGCTTAATTAGTAGCAGTAGTCCTCTAATGCTCCCAAATCTTTCTGTTGGCAAACATCCCTTAATATTTACTCTCAGTGATATCTTAAATTACTCAGTGTGATGAGGCCTTTTCAAGATAATTAGTGTCAACAATGCACCAAAATAGACAGTTAAAAGAATAGAAACATATCAGAAATGGAAACTGAACTCATATTTCCTAGAAAAGACTTTGTCATTATCACCGCAGTTATTCGCTTAATTGAGTTTTGATTTACAAGTACATTCATCTGTGCAGAGAGAAGACTGCATTACACCCAGAGACATCAGATTCTTTATCACCCACAAAACCAAAGACTGACATTTTGTGTTAGGCTCTTGCTTCTTCGGTTCTTCTCCATTGTCTGGGGCTTGCTCTTCAAGAAGTACAGAAGTAGGGTTTTCCTCTAACAACACAGGAAATCGTTGACAGGCACGTCTCTGCTACTGAGCCTCCCTAGATAATAAAATAAGAAGAGGGGGAATAAAATGACTAGTGGGTAAAATCAAGGTCTCTACAGCTGGAATGACTATTGACTTGCTAAGAAAATTTATGTATAGTTCTCCAACTACTGTGTAACTCAGTTGAACATTTTGAAGATTCAACATCTCTGATTTTGGTTTTCCAAAACAAATGAGATGGAATCGTGTGCTCATGGAGTTAATATTCCAAGGCGCATGCAGAGCATGGTTCTCTTGAATCAGTGTTGCCAATAACCATTTGTGTAAGTTGTCTATCCAACCCAAAGTCAATAAGTTAACAAGAGCTGCTCAATTGTTACATTAAAAGTTGAATGCTGCTTAAGAACATTTTCTTTCACTTAACTATAAATAAATATAACTGTTATTATACTATTGTAATTGGTAGTCATCTATGTGTTCTTTCAATGAACTTGCATAGTTTTTTTAGTTCTTTCTGTTTTGATTTTTAGTAAAATGTAGTTTGTTTCAATTAAATATAATAGAATCTGGGGGAAAAAAAACCAAGGGACTGAAAGATAGTAAATAGATTCCAACTTTAAAAAAGCTTGTTTGTGTAGGTGACAAAGGGGCCTAATTTTTTGCCATCAAAGCTATACCATACAGGCTCACATCTAGTTACTCAGGACGCTGAAATCTGAAGGTCATGGTTCAAAACTAGCGTA
This sequence comes from Megascapheus bottae, assembly GCF_031878675.1. Classification (NCBI taxonomy): domain Eukaryota; kingdom Metazoa; phylum Chordata; class Mammalia; order Rodentia; family Geomyidae; genus Megascapheus; species Megascapheus bottae. Next base: position 39,360,943 of record NC_143514.1, on the reverse strand, counting down.
TGCAGAAATCCCATGAGACTCTTATCTCCAATAAACTACTCAGAAAAAATTCCAGAGGTGATGCTGTGGCTCAAGAGCTAGCCTTCATCACAAAGAGGCTAACGAACAATGCTCAGGCTCTGAGTTCAAACTACAGAACCAGCACACACACACACACACACACACACACACACACACACACACACACACACATACACACACACACACTACAATAATGGCAAGATCTTGATCTATTTGTCTTAAAACATTATTTTCAGGAAGTAGCACTGTGACTCAAAGTGGTAGAGCATTAGCCTTGAACTTAAAAAGCTCAGGGACATTGCCCAGGCACTGAGTTGAAGTCCAACAACGGAGAGAAAAATAATACAAACTTTATCTTCACAGTATGTTCTAGCTCAGGGTTAATATTGGTTTGAAAGGACAGAATTACCTGTAGGTTTTTAAGAAAACCTTTTTGAATACTGAATAACATAGTACTGAGAACTACATATAATTACTGAGAGGTTCAGAAAGTTTATTTATTTATTTAGCTAGTTATTTGCCAATCCTGGGACTAGAACTCAGGGCACTGTCCTTGGGCTTTCTCAAAGCTAGAACTCTACCACTTGAGCCACAGCACCATTTCTGGCTTTTTCTGTGTGTGTAGTACCAAGGAATTGGACCCAGGGCTTCATGCATGCTAGGCAAGCACTCTATCACTAGACTATGCTCTTAGCCCTTGGATATTTATTTATTTATTTATTTATTTATTTATTTATTTATTTTGTTGGTCATGGTACTTGAATTCTGGGTCTGCATGTTGTCCCTGAGCTCTTCAGCTCAAGGCTATAACCCTACCCCTTGAGGCACAGTGCCACGTCTGATTTTCTGGTGATTAATTAGAGATAAGAGTCTCATGGACTTTATTGCCCAGGCTGGCTTTGAACTGCGATCGTCAGCTCTCAGCCTTCTGAGAAGCTAGGATTACAGATGTGAGCCATGGAGCCAGGTTAAGGTAGTTTTCTTAGCAAGAAAACTTTGTGACAAGATGATTCAGAATTGTTTCCAATGCTTTTCACAATCAGGTAGCATCTTGTAACAAAGCAGTATGGCAATTCTACAATTTAAAAAGATGCATTTGTAACTAAGTATTCACATAAATAAATTACTAAAGCACATCAACTATGATATATGTCTTATAAAGCAATCTGCTTACAAATCATTGATGGCCATTTTTCATATTTTACATCACCAAATTTGAGAGACGTCTTCATTCAATGTATATTTTCATTATCTTTCTGTGGTTGTACAAAAGGGCTTCAGGTCAACTTGTCCGTGTGAGTACAGTGCATCTTGATTCGTGTCGCCCCTTTCATCATTCTCCGTCATCTCTCGTACCCATCCCCTCAATTTATTTAGTTCCATCTCCACATATGTACATTGAGTATTAGAGGACTGAGCTTTAGGTAACTGCCTGTGCGGAATTGTGATGGAATTCTCTTCTTGCACATGTGGGAACCCTGTACCTAACCCCCCTAGACCAACACAGACTTTTTCTGCTCAGAGCCAGAAGAATAAGTGGGGTGTGGGGGGGTATTGTTTTGTTTGTTTGTTTTTGCCAGTCCTGGTTTTTTTTTTTTTTTTTTTTTTTTTTTTTTGCCAGTCCTGGGCTTGAGCTCAGGGCCTGAGCACTGTCCTTGGACTTTCTCAAGGCTAGAGCTCTACCACTTGAGCCTCAGCACCACTTCCGGCTTTTTTCTATGTATGTGGTACCAAGGAATCGAACCCAGGTCTTCACGCATGCTAGGCAAGCACTTTAACCACTAGGCCAAATTCCTGGCCCCCAGTCCTGGTTTTGAACTCAGGGTTTGGGTACTGAAGTTCTTTTGCTCTAGGTTAGCACTCTACCACTTGAGCCTTTTTTCTGTTTATTTGATCCTGAGGAATCGAACCCAGGGGCTTCATGCATGCTAGGCAAGCACTCTACCACTAAAGCCATGTTGCCAGCCCCATAAATAAGATTTTCTTTTCTTTTTGCCAGTTCCAGGGCTTGAACTCAGGGCCTGAGTGCTATCCTTGGGCTTTCTCAAGGCTAGTGCTCTACCTCTTGAGCCATACCACCATTTCTGGCTTTTTCTATGTATGTGTTACTGAAGACTAGAACCCAGGTCTTCCTGCATGCTAGGCAATCACTCTACCACTAGATCAAACTCCCGGCATCAGCATTGTTTGTTTGTTTGTTTTTTAATGCTGCTTTATTAATGGGTTACTATCAGATGTATCAGACTGTGAACATCTAAAAATATTTTAAATTATTTTGGTTAAATTTCCCTTTCCTTAAGACTTAGAAAAAATCATATTAAGTGAAGTAAGCCACACTCAAAGGAACATAGGCTCAATGGTTTCCCTCATTTGTCATAATCAGTAGAAACCTTGAGCTCTCCTAGCAGAGATTTACAATAGAACAAAACCTGGATACATAAGGCCATACAATATGATGCTAAATGAAAGGACCTCCAGGGTATAGAAACAAAAGCCATATAATGAGTGATTGTTGTCCTTAATGTACTATGTTATCTCTCATCTCTTTTGCTGTCCCTTGGTTATCTCATATGGTTATAGTATCTCACTTTGTTATCTGATATATGTGTGTGTGTGTGTGTGTGTGTGTGTGTGTGTGTGTGTGTATTTGGTTATTTGAAGTCAGATAGGGAAGGGAGGAAAACAAGATGAGGGGCAGGGGTGGGGGAAGGGAAATAGGGACCAAGACATGAGAAAGGGTATCAATGTCTGTGAAGTAATGCACCTTCTATCTAGTGAATATAATGTAACTCTTCTATTAATTACAATAAAACTATATGGAAAAAATTTTTCTTCCCCCCCCCCTTTTAAGCAAAAGAATTCTAGATCCTAAACACAGGTCCGTATTCGTCTAAAAAAAAAAAAAGAAAAAATCCTTGAAATGAATGCACTGAAATGTCTAAGCTGGCGGGTGAGGACGCAGCAGTGTGTCATAGTTTCTGCTGGATGGCACCTGCACTGGGGCAGTCTTTGCCCTTCCTTTCCGAATCGCACTTCTGTCCAGACACCCATTAGAGGTTCATTTCTTCCTGGCTTCTTGGTTGGCACATTTAAGGAAGGCTCTGGCAGTCCCTGCCCGTCTGGGTGAGTGCTCCCTCACTGCTGCTTTGGGGAGCGCAAGCTAGAGAGCGGTAGGTGCTGCGGTCCTGGGCGCAGAGGAAGCTCCAGCTCAGGGACACATTACCCTGAGGCTGGTGACCACAAAGGTGCCACTTGTGTGTGGCAGCTGGAGCCGAGAAGATGACTTTATCCTCTCTCGGTGAGTCAGTCTGTGCTCGGTCTCAGGAGGTGGTCTGGGCTCTCCGCAGATCACCGGCGGCGTGGGGAGAGAGAGGACAGCCTGGCGTGCGGCGGCGACGCGGCGGCGGTGCCCTGGTGGACGAGGGGAGCGGGAGCAGAGCACCGCCGGCCAGCGCGGGCCGAGCCGCGTCGGGCCGCTCCTGGGGAAGCCGGGTTCTTCCCGCTTGGCGGCTGCGGTCTCAGTCGCAGTCACGGTCAGGGTCAGGGTCAGGTCCCGGCCGGACCCTGGCATTTGTCCTGGCACGGTGCACCTGCTCCGGGTTGGCGGCGAGCGCAGGAGAGCGGAGAGCCACGCACGTGTGGCCCAGGACCTCGGTGCGGTGCCCGCGGGCTCATGGGCGGGCCACGCGCGGTGAGTTGATGGGTGGCTCAGGTGGGCCGAGGGAGCCGGGGATCCCCAGCAGGAGCCCCGGAGTCTGGACCGAGTCCTGATGGCTTAGGAGCTTGGCTGGACGGGGAGGAGGCGCGCTCCAACCCGACGGAGCCCACCTGGAGTTCTCAGGAAAGAAGGGGAGGGCACGCTGGACAGAGCAGAGCCCCCCGCCCCGCCCCCCCCCCCCCCCCCCCGGCCCAGGCCAGGGTCCAGGCCCACAGGCATAGCTCCTTGCTTGACAGTGGGAGGTCTCCCTTCCCACAAAGCGCTTTCCCGGGCCTGGCCAGTTACCAGCACAGACCTGAGCTGCCAAGCCAGTTGCCCGAGCCAGTTTCTCTCTCCCGATGTGAAATGCGAGCTTCTTTTCTTACCTCCTTGGGGGCCTCTAAAGGCAGGCCACAGAGATGTGAGGGTCAAAGCCAACCCCAGGAAGAAAAGTCTGAGACTTTTATCTTCAGGTAACCAGCTAAAAGTCAGAAGGAGAGCTTCTGGCTCAAATTTGGTGGAGCACCAACTTAGAAAAAGCTAAATGAAAGTGCAAGCCCTGAGATCAGGCCCCTTAAAGAATAAGGCAAAATGAGTCAGTTTTCTTTCCTATCTTCCTTCTTTCATTCTTTTTTTCCCCTTCTTCCTTTCTTTCACTGTGGTAATTGTTATAATGCATTGTGTGTTCTCTATATGAGTGGAACTCCTTGTTGAATATCCACCACATACTTGACCCTTGGGTTTTTATTGTTATCCTATAAAAATTGTTTATAAACACAGTGAAGCACTTATCATTGTTTCCATTTTACACATATGGAAAGTTGTACACACAGAGAGTAAGTTACAGGTTTGTGGCTGCAAACTCTGTGTTCCTTTGGCTTGCATTGCTGGCTTTTAATATTATGTCCAGCTCCACAGGAGCCAATAAACTTTACATTTTTATTCTCCCTCAGTAAAGAGAGGTACAATGCCAGCTTCCTGTGCAGCACATAACTGAAAGGACCTTTGTGGCTAAGAGTTGACACTTTCCTCTATTTCAGTGTGAAATATTCCGTTCTTAGCTGTTCCTTAGGTACAGTGGGCCCTGAAAGAGTTTGCTATAGGCACTTGAGCATGTGTCATAGTTCTTGAATGTTATTCTGATTAGGTAGGATGGTAAATTTCCAGCTCTGAATCTCAGTATTTATTCGTAGAATAAGTTTTAGTATGAATTTTTTTGCTAAAGCATAGTTTTTCCCAGTCCCCTTTGGCTGGGGATTTCTTGAGCTTGTATGGCTTGGGCTCTACCACTTGAGCCACACCTCTAGGCAGTTTGCTAGTTCTCTGTATCTCCATCTCCTGAGTAGACAGAATTACAGGAGGAGTGAGCCACCAGAACCGTGCCTTCACAGGTAGGATTTTTAAAGAAGAAGAATCTTCATCGAAAGGTAAGTGTTGCAAGTCATAATTAGAACTGAACTTATTTTTATATTAGTTCAGCTGTTTTGTGCTCTTTAACATTATTTGACATTTTTATAATTGTAGCACTGTTCTACTATCTACATAAAAATAGACAAAGTTTCTTGAAAAGAAAGCCAGGACATGTCTCCTTTGATCTGGGTAATTTCTAATATTCTTTATTAGTAGTTGCAGCTCCTTGTTGGCAGGGGGGTATTCATATACAAATAGGCATCAGCCACCTATTATTCCCAATGCATTTGCTGGGCAAATGCACCAAGACCTGGGTTCGATTCCTCAGTAACACATACATAGAAAAACTGGAAATGGTGCTGTGGCGCAAGTGGTAGAGTGACACCCTTAAGTAAAGCCAAAGGACAGTGCTCAGGCCCTGAGTTCAAGCCCCAGAACCAGCAAATAATAATAATAATAATAATAATAATAATAATTTAAAAAGAATTAACAGAATACAGATGAACAGGCAAAAGAGTGGTTAATCAAAAGAAAGGCTGCTCACCTAATTTTAACAATGTCTTTGAAAGGTAGATGACAATTGTATTTTCTCTTATCAGTATCACAAAGCAAGTGTTATTTCCTGAGCTCTTGCTATGGATAGGACACTATGCTGGGAGCATCTCATTTAACACCCACAGTAACCTGTGAAGTGGCTACAATTTTATTCCCATTTTACAAATGAGAAAACCCAGGCTCAGGGTCATTGGCCACAAAGCTAGAGTGTCTAAGCTGAGAAGGGCTCTTCTGGGAGCTTGCACTGAGGGGAAGAGAACTAATGTGGCTATTCATCTTTCACTTGGTCACACTGTGGCATCATCAGCATGGCAGCACTGGGGTTTGCTGAGTGAATGAATCTAAGTTACTTTCCACAGAACTTAAAGGAGAGATGAATAGATAGTTAGGTTGGCCAGACACAGCAGCTCACATCTTTAATCCCAGTTTTTCAGTAGGTGCAGATCAGAGGATTCTGGTTCAAAGGACAAAAGAGGTAATGCAATTCAGCAACAACAACTAAGACCAAAGGAGGCTCAGGGTGTGGGGCCAGGGGTACAGTACTTTCCTAACAAGAAGGAGGCTACAATGCAAACTTCAGTACTGCCAAAAAGGAAGCAAAGAAAAAAGGAATGTTCGTTTGTTTGTCTCTGGGTAATAGTAGAGAAGGGAAGCATCAAAAACAGTTGTGGGGCCGGGAGTTTGGCCTAGTGGTAGAGTGCTTGCCTACAATGCACATAGACCCGGGTTCGATTCCTCAGTACCACATACATAGAAAAAACTGGAAGTGGTCTGTGGCTCATTGGTAGAGCTCTAGCCTTGAGGAAAGTCCAAGGACAGTGCCTAGACCCTGAGTTCAAGTCCCATGGCTGGCAAAAACAAAAACAAAACAAAACAAAAAACAGTTGTGACCTAATTGTGGTTCTCATTCTAGCTTTTCTAGTCACTGTGCAGATTTCTCCCCTGTAGACCAGAGATGTTTTACATAATGGCCAACTGTGCATAGCAAAATGGTATCTCTGTACTGTAAAAATGCCAGAAACATTGATTACGTTTAGAATTGTGACTTAGCATCTATTTTGTATTGTGGGCCAGGAAAATAAAGGCATTGTGCAAACATCTGGTGGCAATGAAAGGTAAATTACTACAGAAACTTCTGTTCAATTACTAATTTATCTGGGCATGGTGGCTCACACCTGTAACCCTACTCAGGAGGCTGAGATCTGAGGATCACCATTCACAGCCAGCCAGGGCAATACAAAGCAGTGAGACTCTTATCTCCAATTAATCACTAGAAAACAGGAAGTGCACCTGTGGCTCAAGGGTAGGGTAGCCTTAAGCTGAAGAGCTCAGGGACAGCACAGGCCCAGGGGTAGGGTGGTAACCTTAAGCTGAAAAGCTCCAGACAGCACCCAGGCCAGAGTTCAAGCCCCATAACCACCCCCCCAAAAAATATTTAATTTATATAAGAAACTTTGTGGGGTTGTCATTAGTCTTAGTTTTTTTTTTTCTTAAACTTGTTCCCAAGAAATAATGAGATTTGAAATAATTATGAGATTCTTGGAAAACTCTCCAAGTAAGTGTGATTGTAACATGCTGACATATTTTCAGTGCTTCGTGGCACTTTAGGAAAAGACAGAGGTTGGTGGTACAGTCTCCTACTACCTGCTACCAAGTCCCCCTAGCCCTGAATTCCATGCTTCTTCCAATTCACCATCTCTTGGATAAAGGGAAAGAAACAGGGAGGTACCCTGTTCTCCTAGCCCTGGATGCCTTTCCATCTTCCTGAACAGAAGCCACTGTTGTTTTCCCTCCAGTTCTACAATGAGGCAAGCAAAGGAGACAGAGGCTGGATTTTTACAACTTTTTCTGAACAAGAATCATGAGAATAGTACACTTACAGGAGTCAATCAGAGAAAGGAAAGAGACCAGGCAGCAATTGCCAGTGTGCTTGCACATGCCTTGTTTCTTCCAGTCTCAATCCATGCCTTGTCTATCTTTACTACTTTTCCTTCTTATTGTTACATGGATGTTTGTTCTTGTAGCTCATGTGTATGGTGTTCAACTATTGGACAGAAAGGAAAAAGTAGAGATAGTTGATGTGCTATCTTTCCCTTCTTAAGGCCATTTCACAGGGCATTACGAAGGCAGGCGCTGATTTGATGATGGAATCTGACAGGACAGAGTTGGTCTGTGTGATCTTCCATTAGAATTTGCTTCACGTGATAGACTCACAAAGGAAAAAAAAAAAAAAGACATTCATTATACTCCAGTCAGGAGACTGGATTTCCCAACATAGCTCATTAAAAGCCATGGAAAAGAGAAACTTGGCTCTGATGACTAAGCTAAAGGTAGATTTTGGCTTTCTCATCCCTACTAGGGAATAGATATGTGGAGATGGTAGCATGAGTGGGGGGCTCTGCTATTTCTTGCATTATGAGAGTGCTGGGTATCAGAAATAAGGATTCTGCTTCCTGGGATCAAAAAGATGGTATGTAACACACCTAGTACTGTAAGAGATCCACAGAGCATAGCTTAAGCATTAGAAATGATGTTAGATTTCATATTATCCTTTTTATTTTTTAATTTTTTTTTGTGGGTCATGAGGCTTGAACTTGGTCTGGGCACTGTTCCTGAGCTCTTTAGCTCAATGCTACCACCCTGCCCTTGAGCCAAGCCCCACTTCCCATTTTCTAGAGGTTAGAGATAAGAGTCTTTCATGCCCAGGCTGGTTTTGAACCACAATCCTCAGATGTCAACCTGTGGAGTAGCTAGGATTACAGGCATGAGGCACCATGCCCTGACGACATATTACCTTTTTTTAGGTCATAATTTTTTTAATTATCTTTAAGTGGCTCACATTATCTTTAGTGTGATGTTATTCTTGTTACAGTTCAGCACTGGTCTCACATGCTAGGAGTGATATTGGATTAGAAATCAGGAAACCTAGCTTCTGTTCTGGTTCCTGCTATTCACATGACCTTCAGCAAGTCTTTGCCCAAGGCTTCACTTATCCATCTATAAAGAGAAAAAGTGGCAGCACACTGTCTTAGCACTGACCTACCACCAGGAAGACATGTTTGCAGGGAACTTTGTGACAGAAGGGGAAAATTGGGCACCCTGTGTCCCTGAGTCTGCTGTTACACTGGATAATACATTTGTAAGCCAACCAGTCTGGCTGCACATTCAGAACCATTGTTTGGTAGTCCTGAGGTATCCCAGATAGAAATGTCAGCCACGGGGAGGCAAAGGGAACAATAGAAGCATAACAGTTACCAGGTAATCTCTGAGGTTCTTTCCTTATTTTTCCACATACAATGTTTTGTCGGCTAAAATAAAACATACAATTCTAGCCCATGGCTGGGCACTTATGGCTCTTGTTTGTAATCCCAGCTACTAAGTAGAGATCTAAGGATTAAGGTTCAAAGCCATCCCAAACAGAAAAACTAAGAGAGTTTTATTTCCAGTTAGCCAGCTAAAATCTAGAAGAAGAGTTATGATTCACGTGGTAAAGCACCAGACTTTTTTTCACCCATGGAGCTTGAACTCTGCGCCTGGGCTCTGTCCCTGAGCTCTTCAGCTCAAGACGACCATTTTACCACTTGAGCCATAGTACCACTTTCAGTTTTCTGGTGGTTAATTGGAGATATGAGTCTCCTGGACTTTTGTGCTCGGACTGGCTTTGAACCATGATCCTCAGAACTCAGCCTGAGTATCGAGGATTATAGGCAAGAGCCACCAGGAGCCAGTGATGCCTGGCTGAGCACCAGAGTTGAGTGAATAGAAAACAAGAGCACAACACCTTGGATTCAAGCTCCAGTATTAGCATGCATACACACATACACACATACAATACACACACACACTTATGAAAAAATTTCCAGTACATTGAAAGTCTTAATGATTTGTGAAAGAAATTAAAAGGAAGATTCAGGAGAAAAAGGACATAGTGTCTGTGAAGAGCTGATTTTGTGGGTGATGTTTGCATGGGTCCATGATGTGATTCTGTTCATTTGTTCATATCAACTGTCTAGCTGGTGGATGAAATACAGGTCATAACCTGCAATAGAACTGGAAGTTCCTAGTCTTTTCCTTTGTACAAGATCATCCTTTTCCTTGAACAGAAGTTAGCTAATGTGAAAGCGCAGTGTGCTTCTACATGAGACCACACCGGAGAATAAAACAACAGCTGTGTTTCTTGTGTTTTTCTCTGGAGCCACGGAGACAGAGCGGTTGCGGAGGAGAAGTTTGCTTCTGCCTTTCTGCCACTTGGTGTTTCATGCTTGGCTCCCTCCCCCCCCAACCCCCATCTCCTGAGACCTTGTCACTGTCTGGAAACTGTCAACCGCGTGAGTGATGACTCAATGACATGGCGCACTCTTTGATTCTGATTCATGACAGAGTTGTAGTTTTACTACGGACCCTCTCTGCTAGCTATAGGAAGGATGTTTACAGTTTTTAAGAGGTTTCATTTTATTGGAAGATACCTCATTTACTTGAAGGTCTTGGGGGATTCTGAGCTTCTCATAAATGGACTTGTTTTCACTTACTGTTTAGGGAAAATTAATGTTTATGTTCAGATCAACATGCTACCTAAAGTCAAAATACCTATTTTACCTTGGCATGTGATGTTTAGGTTAAGTACCATATATAATATGTTACATGTGATGTAGATCATGCATTTTAATCTATTTAACTATAAAGATTTATGTACATATATATCATATTATAAGACATTAATCCTTGGAATGATCATTTAAGTTATCTCATTATTTGAAGACTAATCCCAACACATGTTCAGAAAATCTCAATCCATGTTGAAAAATTCAGCTAGGCATGGTACAGAACAACTTTAATCTCAGCATACAGGGTGCTAAGACAGAAGGATCCTGACTTTAAGACCAGCCTAGGCTACTTAGTGAAATATTGTCTTTAAAAAAACAAAAAACAAAAGGCAAGCTGTACACTGGTGTCTCACACCTGTAATCCTCTAATCCTAGCTACACTTGGGAGGCTGAGATCTGAGGATAACTGTTCTGAGCCAGCATGCAGAAAAGCCCCCAGGAGGTTTTTATCTCCAATTAACCACTCCCCCCCCCCACAGCTCCACTTGTGGCTATAAGTAGTAGAGGGCTAACCTTAAGCAAAAGAGATCAAGGATAGCAAGCAGGCCCTGAGTTAAAGCCCCAAGACCAACAAAAAAATAAAGACAGACAGAGAAGAAGACAGACTGATGGATGGAAGGAAGGAAGGGAGAGAGAAAAGCAGGAAGGGAAGGAGGGAGTGAGGGAGGGTGGGAGGGAAGGGAAGAAGGAGGGAAGGAAAGGGAAGGGAAGAAGGAGGGAAGGGAAGGGAAGGGAAGGGAAGGGAAAGACTGAAGGGTGACTCATGCCTGTAATCCTAGTTATGTAGGAGGCAGAGATCTGGAGGATCTGGCTTGCAAAAAATGTTAGCAAGATTTCATCTTAACCTACAAAAAAGCTGAGTCCTGAGGATTGGGAGTTTGGCATAGTGGTAGAGTGTTTGCCTAACCTGCACAAAGACCTGGGTTCGATTCCTCAGTACCACATACATAGAAAAAGCCAGAAATGGTGCTGTCTCAAGTGGTAGAACTCTAGCCTTGAGAAAGCCCAAGGACAGTGCTTAGGCCTTGAGTTCAAGGACCAGGACAAAAAAAAAAAAAGCTGGGTGCTGAATGTAGTGGTATACTTCTATCATCCTAAATACCCACAACGTGTAAATGGGAAGGTCATAATCTAGGCCAGCCCAGGCAAAAATGAGCCTCTGAGGCTGGGAATGTGGCTTTAGAGGTAGGGTGTTTACCTAGCATACCTGAAGCCCTAGGTCTGATTCCTTAGTACTACATAAACAGAAAGTGCTGGAAGTGGCACTGTGGCTCAAACGGCAGAGTGCTAGTTCTGAGCCAAAGCAGCTCAGGGACAATGCCTAGGCCCCAAATTCAAGCCCCAGGAATGGCAAATAAAAAGAGATCCTGTTCAAAAATATAAAAAGCAAAATGAGGTGGGAACATGGCTCAACTGGAAAAGCTACTACCCAGCAAGCATGAGACTATGAGTTTAAATCCCTGATGGAAATGAATAGAAAATAATTAGGAAGATCATGCTGGTCAAAGAGAACCAAGGAGAAGTCCTCTGATGTGAACTGACATAAGTCAGTCAGAGGATGTGAGAAGGCATAGGCACCAAAGCCTATCCCCTTCCAAGAATACCTAAAGGCCAGGGTAAGGGAGACAGAGTGATTTGGACATGATGCAAGAGAGGGAAGTCTTGCACTAACCAAAATATCCTGCATGATAAGGACTTTGGATTGCATTCTAACAACCATGAGAACCTACTGGAAAGTTTGATGTGGTGGTCTGTGGACTGTGTTTCTGGTGCTGGGACGTGTTAGAGGACTCTCATAGTCTAAGGAGTGATAGCCCTGGTTGGGACTGTAGCGTGAAGTGGATTGATCTCTGGTATTTCAGGGAGGGGAAATGACAGAAGAGAAGATGGTTTCATTGTGTGGGGGAGGAACAGGGTGGAATTAATGGTGACTGCTAGGATTGCAGCAGCACAGAAACATGAATCATTCATTCACTGAGATAGAAAAGACTGGTAGAAGAGCTGATTTGGAGAGAGAGGCCAAGAATTTGACTTGAGTTTGTTAATGTTGTTATAAAGAAAAGGAATAGGCCAGACTCAATGATGAAACAGCGAGGACTGTTTATGGAGGAACAGCAAGGAGCACAGACCTTGCCCTGGGATTGGAGATTGTGCTAGGGACTGGATTTGGGGGTAGGCTCATATAGGGCTTAACAAGGAAGCAAAAAATAAAAAATGGGTTATGGTCTCCTGGGAGGCCAGGGTGGTGTCTTTGGCCAGGCCCACAATGGAATGCTCTGCCTTGGGGGTGGGGGCTATTATCCCCTGGGGGTCCAAGACTGCCCGCTGACTAGCCCCTGGCATGCACCTTGTGCTTTGCTTGACCTTGGAGAATAAGACAGGACGAATCTGTAAGGTCTGCCGAAAGGAAACTCCACGCAGTTCAGGAGAAGAGGGTTTATTGCGTGAGGAAAGAGCAGACTCCTACCGCCCAAGATGGAGTTAGGCGAGCAAGAGAGCTTATGGCGGGAAGTGAGAGATTATATAGGGGGAGGGGTATAGCTACAGTGGAAGTGGATGTGATCTCAGAGGATGGGGAAATACTTCAGAACTGGGGGACCTCCCACTGCCCTCAGGCATGCCAGTTGCCAGGGTTACAGGTGCTGGGTGGGGATTTCCAGGAAGTAGGGGGAGAGCGCCAAGGGAAGAACTCACTTCTTCCAGGTGGTCCTAGCAGAATTCTTCAGTTGAGGAGAGGTGGTGACGGTAGGGGACCAGAGCTTAGAAGTATATTTGAGTTGTAGATCTGCCCCTGAAAGGCTTTAGCTTACAGATGATAAGGCCAATAGACTGGATGAGATTCCTATAGAGAAAGTCGAAATAAAGCAAAAGCCGGTCCTGAGTGTGCTGAGGTCTTCATAGTGTTGCATCAACAGAAGGCAGCCAGCAGAGCACACAAGATGCTTAGACTACTTCCAGAATGGTGACCAGGATAAAGGAGGGGTTAAAGGGAGCGGCTACAAAGCCCTCTAGGGAGCAGGAATGAGGAGTTTCTATGGAATTAGAAGATAAAGTCTTTGGGAGCTGATTAGATCATAGGGCAATTCCCATATAAATTGATTAGTGCCTGAGCTGCCTTGCTCTGTCTACTGCACAAGGACCCAGCTGGAGAGTATTAAAACCAGAAAACAAGAAGAAGAAAAAACAGAAAACACGTAGCCTCTTGGTTTGGGACTTTTCAGTCTCGGATGGCAACATGTATATGGCACACCATCTCCTCTCCAGGCCTTCTCAATTTATTTCTTTTATTTGTCTGTAGTTTGTGCTCTCTATTCCAGGCTGCCCTTGACCTCTCAAACCTACTGCCTGGCATTATGCATAAATGCCCCTGCACTTCTGTTGACTCTAAGAAGCTTTATTAAAATGGGGGTTGTGAAGTGGCTGAGATTTTTCAGCTTATTTCTCTTATTAAAAAACAAAAATAACAAAATCTTAACATGGAGGAACAGAGAGTGCTGCTTTAAGTTCTTGTAGATCATTTGGGTTCTGGTATTTCCTAGATGTATTTCACATGAACGAATTTGTTTTCTTTTCCAAGGAAAAAACAAGAGTTGTATTCCAGAGTTGACTGTTGATGGCACTTGCTGTTAGAGGATGCACACTGGCACTTGTTTTTATAACCATGTGGCTGTTGATTCAAGCAAACATAGGTAAGAAACTTCCATAAGCTGGCCGACATAAGGATTTGTTCCTTAAACTCTCAGTTATAGATGTATTCACGGTCCCAAGTGGTCTTTTATAGCCAGTCTTTTGTCACTTAAATGTAGGACTCTAGTTCTATAACTAATATGCATTTATTTCATTTAGGTTAAGGATTAATTTAAGACTCCAGTTATATCTATTGCTCTTAAGAAAGTGGCTGGGAAACTCAGGCATCATGAATGGATGCTGTACGTGAAAGTCCATTGTATCATTAAGCTACTCCAGAGAAGAATGCCATCCAGAGGACTGAGGCTTAAAGCGAGCCTGTGCAGACAGCCTACAAGACTCCATATACATTAACAACAAAAGGCTAGGGTGGAAGTGTGGCTCAAGTGGTAGAATACCAGCCAAGCAAAAAAAAGTTGGCTTTTTTCATATATTTTTATTGTAATTAATAGAAGGGTTACATTGTATCCACCAGAAAGAAGGTGCATTATTTCACAAACATTGATACCCTTTCTCATGTCTTGGTCCCCATTTCCCTCCCCCCTGGATTTTTTTTTTTAAGATTGAAAGTTTGTTTTTGGTTTTCAAGCCTATTCAAATCAAAGAAGATCAAACATGTAAGATTAGAATGAGACTTCATTTTTATTGCAAAATAATTTTCACTATGTTCTTTACTTGACTCAAATAACTCAAAAAAAATCATCTTGTTAGTAGTTGATCCAGGCACTCCTCAAGTTACTGACTCATCCTGAAAAAAGATTGTCAATGGAGACTTCATAGTACATTTGAAAACTGAGAGTGAATCTTTTTTTTTTTTTGCCAGTCCTGGGACTTGAACCCAGGGCCTGGGCTTTCTTAAGGCTAGCACCTCTTCTGGATTTTTCTGTGCATGTGGTACCAAGGAATTGAACCCAGGGCTTTGTGCATGCAAGGAAAACACTGTACCATTAGGCCACACTTCCAGCCCCTCCTAGGTTCTTTTTATTGAAGCTTGTCATTGAAAGGCTTCTAGAAATAAGCAAAAGACTTCTGATTTAAACAGGGATTTAACATGGCATCTAGAATACAGGATAGATAGATAGATAGATAGATAGATAGATAGATAGATTATATTGTACTCTTCTGAAATAGGAGTATTCCTGTCATTTGTATCACCTGAAAGAAATATCAAAATATGAATTGTAAGACCTAATTTCCTTCCTCCCCCTCCTTTTTACCCCCTCCTTTTTTCCCCCTTATCTTCCTTTTATACCTCTTTCTCTCTCACTCTGTCTCTCAGACTCTCTCTCTCTCTCTCCCTCTCTCTCTCTCTCTCTTTCTATTTTTCTGAACCAGGTTCTCATTACATGGCCAAGGCTGTCCTGGAACTCTCAATTCCCCTGCCTCAGCCTTGAAATGTTGGGATGACAGCCATGCCAGGCTCCCAGGTTTCCACCAGCTTCCACCCTTGACACCAACTGTACACACAACAGAGCCTTTCAATATTTTCTTTGTCACAAAATAATGTGAGAAATTATACATATTTTATACTGATAAAACAATGTAAGTGACATCTATTTAATAGTGCTTATATTTGAAGTAAGAAAAGGAATTATTCCTTGAAAATGTTCCTGAAGTTTGCAGTAGTCTTTCAAACCTGTCTCCTGTGTTTTGTTCTTGCTATGAGGATTGAAGTAAGCATTATAAATGATACATGGTAGTGCCAAGCAGTGTGATTTATTCTAGAAAGCCTGATTTGGCTATAAGAGAGGCTGATATTTTCCTGGAACTGTGTTCCTGAATGTTCTTCCAACTCTATTTGGTCACCATTTTCTCATTGATAGTTCTAACTGGAGTATGACTGTTTGGAGGAGGATATGCATTCTTAAGTCAAGCACAATTCAGCTTGACGATGGCTGCCTTTCTTCTCATGGTAGCTCACCACTTCTTCCATAGCAATGGGGGTTATGAAGTGGCTTCATTGTGTTCTGCTTTGGAGGAGCACAGAAGCCCTCTGCGCTGACATGACATCTTCCTTCCACCTGCAGATGTGTGCCCAAAAGGCGACGTCACGGCTTTGCCTTCCCGTGTGATTTCACTTGGATCAGCTGTCAATATTTCCTGCTCTCTGAAGAACAATTCCAGTGCTCACAAGTTAATCCTCTACAGGTCCAACAGAGAAATTGCTTCTCACCGCGGGGATTCCGTCAGTGTGCAGGTCACCCATCTTCCCCTGGGGACGACCTTGTTTGTCTGCAAGCTGGCCTCTGCCCACAGGGCCGAGAGTCGCGTGTGTGGAGTAGTGGTCTCAGTTGGAGGTGAATGAATTTTCCAAATTCCTAAAGAAATGATGGTGCTTGCTGTGCGTTAAGCAGAAACCAAATCCAAGCCAGAATTCTCCCTTCTCTCATCACACGAAGTATTTTATTTTGATCGCAGCATGAAAGCCTCAGTGTGGAATGGCCAGGGTCTTATTTAGGGTCTTATTTATCCCACCCACTTCTTTCTCTCCCTCCCCCCTCCTCCCTTCTCCTTTTTCCCCTCTCTCTGGCTTCTCCATCTTCTCTCTCCTCTCTCACTCATCTCTTCCTCTCTCTTCTCTTTTCCTTTTTTTTCTTCTCCTTAGCTTTTCCCCCTCTCTCTCTCTGATCACTTCTCTCTCCTCTCTCTCCTTCTCTCTCCCTTCTCTTTTCCTCTTTTTCACTTCTCCCTGTTCTCTCTCCTCTCTCACTCCTCCCTTCCTCTCATCCCTCTTTCTCATTGCTCTCTCCTCTCTCGTCACTCTTCCATCTCTCTTCATTTTCTTTTCTCTCTCCCCCTCCTCTTTTTCTCCTCTTTCTGCTCCCTCTCTTTCCCCTTCTCGCGCTTATTGAACTGCCGCCCTTGAATTTCAGTGCTAGGAAGGAAATAGATGCCTTCAGTCATACCATGGTCCCTATTTACTTTTGGAACTTGGTTTAAAGCTGCACCCTCCTCAAAGGAAAAAAGAATATCTCTTTCAGCTTTATGCAGCCCAGGCTGAGGGCTCACGGCTGAACACCGCTCCCCTCCCTCACTTCACACGTGGTCAGTCTTCATCCATGCTCCCCCACCCCCTGGTTATCAGTGGTAGCAGAGGTTAAAGCAGTGACCATGCTTATGGTCTTTTCTTGGCTTCTCTGGGAAACTGCTTGAACATGCTAACACTTCAAAGGGGAAGGGACTTGCAAAGGGGAATCAAATATGACTAATGTGTCATGGAACATTGGGGATGGTTCTAGGAATGTGACACTAGTAGATTCCATTGTCATGCAAACATCACTGAGTATTTTCCCTAACTAAATGGCTATGCCATCATTAGGCCCTATGATCCCATGAGACCACTGCTATATGTGTGATCTGTTACTGACTGACATATCATCGTGGGGGCACATGGTATAAAGTGCTGATGTTACTGTAGTTTCCACAGGAAGTATACTGTTGCTCCTCTCGGGGGCAGCAACACAGGAACGGGGAGGGACACACAGGGCCAGCCTGTAGTCCCCCGGGAGCCGAGCGAGATGGTAAGTGTCGAAGACCCAGCCCTCCCCCAATCACCGGGGAAGAAAAAACCACGCTGAGTCAGAAGCAGTGTTAACCATGAAAGCGCATCAGATCTCTCTGCTGATCTCTCCGATGCTCTCCTTCTTTATTGCGTCAGACAATTAGTTACATACTGTTAGGGTAGGAGAAGGTGGGCACCGGGAAGCTAGCCAATAGGAAGAGGGCCCCTGTGCTACCACTAAGGGTCTGGGTGGGCTTTCAGGTAGTGGGCAGGACAGGTGCAGGAAAGCGCGCGAGACTTGAGCTGCTGCGAGACCCGCGAAACTGCGGGGGGTTCAATCGAGTCACGTACACAGCCTTAAGAGAGGTATGCAAAAGACCAAATGCCTGGACAATGCCCTTTAATTGCAGCTGAGCCAGAATCAGGCTTCAGAGATGGAGGCTAGGCCCCAACAATTCCCCCTTTTTTGTTTATTAGAACAGGGGGGGACAAGCGCGCAAAACCCCTGTCTTAGGTCGTCCCCTTCAGGGGATCTTACCCGTCATTGAGCGCTCTGCGGCCTTCTGTCCCACAGTACAGATCACCCCCGGGCCTGTCTTAGGTTGTCCCCGCTCCAGAGATCTTACCCGTCATTGGCTCTCGGGGAGACATCTAAGGGGAGTCAAGGGATCCTTCCTCGTTATTGGGCTCTCCTTGGTCATAGGAGTTATTGGCATTGGTAGCAAGCCTCTGGTAATGCACCTGTACGATCATCAATTGAGTGGATTCGTTCATCAACTGAATGGATTCTATCCTGCTTTGAATGAATTGTAACCTTATTGATAACACAGGGCCCAAAAGTTAAGAGTAAGAAGAAGAGGAGTATAGGGCCAAGGAAGGACATAGGGTAGCCATCTATGCAGTCCGGTCCAGAGGATGTTGATGATGGGTATCTTGACTCCAAGAAGAAACAGGATCAGCACTGTAAGGTCCATCATTTATTCTGAAAAAGAAGAGAGAGAGAGAGATATCCTCAGGAGGCAGAGAGCCTTCTGGGTGTTCATCAGTATTATTGGGGTCCCTCCATATTTGGGGACAATATTTAAGATCCCTTGTAGGGACCCAAATTGGCTTTGTTTCATCAGTGGGGAAAACACAACCAAATCCTCTTCCAGCTGTAATGAGGGGGTCAGGGCCCCTCCACTCCCCATTAAGGGGGTCCTTCCACCGGACATAGACAGTTCGATAGGGAATAGAAGTTGTCCAATGTTTCTGGAAGGGTGAGAGATGTTCCCCTTTGGCAAAATTTAAAATATTGAGAGTAAACAAAGCCATCTTTAGCTGATCATGGGGGGGGAGTGTATTCCCCCTTTTTTGTTTTATTAATTGAGATTTAAGGACATGGTTATATCTTTCTACTATTGCTTGTCCTCTGGGATTATGAGGGATGCCAGTAGTATGGGTAATTTGCCATTTTTTAAAGAAGTCATCAAGAGACTTGCTTACAAAACATGGACCGTTATCGGTTTTTATTTGGTCTGGCAATCCGAGAGTAGCAAAACATTGAAGAAAATGACTGATAGCATGTTTAGCTCTCTCCCCAGAATGGGCTGTAGCCCAACAGGCATGGGAAAAGGTGTCTATTGTTAAAAAAATGTATTTAAGTTTTCCAAAAAAGGGAAAATGTGTAACATCCGTTTGCCACAGATTTTTAGGCCTAAGGCCTCGAGGGTTAACAACACCCATTTGGAGTGGTGGAACCTGTAAGAAAGGGTGGCATGACTTGCAGGTCCTAATAATCTTTTTTAGGTCTTTAATAGCAACTTGGGGAAATCGGTGGTGTAGTCCCCTCCAGTTGGCATGCGTGAGCCGATGGAAAGAGATAGCCTCCTGTAAAGTGTAACATTCAGAATTAGAGGCTAACTGGTCAGCGAGGGCATTGCCTTTGGTCAAAATACTTGGAAGGCTTTGATGTCCCCTCAGATGTTGAATAAACATAGGAGCAATCCTTTGTTTGAGCAAATTTCTAGCTTGAATCATCAAAGGAGTGATGGGGTTGCTATCAAGTTTAATATGAGCTTCTACGAGGTTAGGTAACAAATTGACCACATACAGGCTATCTGAGAATAGGTTAAGAGGACCAGTAACCTCATATAGAGCTAAGACCACCGCATAAAGTTCCTTAAATTGCGCTGAATCCTGTATTTCATGAAACAGGGTCACTGCAGGAGAATTGCCTTTACCTGGGGAGAAAATAACAACAGAAGCCCCCTTCTTTCCTCCATCCGTGAATACGGTGGGGAAGGAGGGATCAGCTTCACCTAGAAAAAGTTTTGGAGGTCGCCACTCCAGCTGGCTAAAGGAGCGCATCCATTTATGGGGACCATAATGACAATCCACTTTACCTGGAAAGCCTTCCATGGCTATTGCAAGTCTAGCATTATTTCTTTGTAGCCAAGAGAAATCATTAATCCTAAAAGGGACGATAAGAGAGTGGGGTTCACTCCCAAAAAGACGAGTGGATAAGTCTCGTCCTTTGACAATGCAATCTGCCATCTGGTCAGTCATGGAGTAAACTCTAGGTGTTCCTCCGACTGACAGGTGAATCCAGTGAAGAGGTTCCCCTTCCTGGCCTAAAAGGGCAGTAAAGAGGGTCTGTCCTGATAGGACATAGAGTGTTAGGGGCATAGCAGGATCATACCTCTTTAAGGCTGCTTCATTGATAGCTAATTGAATTTTATTTAGAACCTCTTTATGATCAGCTGACAATGTTACTATGGAGGTCAGATCAAGAGCCTTTAAGAGATCAAAAAGAGGTGTGAGGGTTGCAGTGGTTATAGGGATCCATGGTCTCATCCAATTAATTTCACCAAGAAGTTTTTGAAGTTGGGGCAGGGTATAAGTATCTTGGATAGCCAATTGGGGTTTTAAAGGAGACACAACATCCAGTGTTAGGACAGATCCCAGGATTTTAAAGGGGGGTATCTTTTGGATTTTTTCTGGGGCAATTTGGAAGCCATTATCTTTTAACAGTTGGAGACATTTATTAAAAAGACAATCTAAATGCTGAGTGTCTGGGCTTCCTATAATGATATCATCCATATATACATAGAAAAGTGAGTCTGTCTCCTCGTTAAGAGGGGATAAGACTCTAGACATATAGTCCTGACATATAGGAGGACTATTGGCCATACCTTGAGGTAGAACTGTCCATTCAAAACGCAAATCAGGGCCTTTATAATTTAATGAAGGAAGGGAGAAGGCAAACTTCTCAGTATCTTCTGGGTGGAGAGGAATAGAGAAAAAACAGTCTTTGATGTCTATGACTATGAGATATTGGTCATTAGGAATGGCAGGTATCCAGGGCATCCCCCTTTGGGGGGTCCCAAAAAGTTCCATCCTCTCATTTATTTTTCTCAAATCTTGGAGTAGTCTCCACTTGCCATTAGGCTTTTTAATCATAAATACTGGGGAGTTCCAAGGGCTCAAAGACTTCCTTTTTATGCTTTTCTCAACTCTATCAACAAAAGTAGACAGGTCCTCTCTTGGTCTTTGGTTAGTTCCTGCTATAGGAGACTCAGAGGGACCCTCCTCCAGTTTTCTCCAGGCCGCTAGGCCCAAAGCTCTAATCTGATCCTGATAGGGAGGGGGTATGGTTGCCTGCTGGACCCCCGTTGAGTACTGATCGGAGGTCCCTGTAAGCATCCCCAAAGTAATGGGGATTACAGGTTGCACGTGTTGGTTCCTCTCCGCCTGTTGGTGGCATTCTTCTATATACAGGGCACACCAGTTAATGAACAGTGGGCCTGGAAGAACTGCTTTGGCTAGAGCCATCCAATCGGCTGCAGTACATGGTTGATGAGCAAGGCCTTGGAGGATGGTTTCCGTCCAAGAAGCATTAGGGCCAACTTCTAAGACAGCTTTTTTGAGTTCCTTAAGGTCGCCAGGCTCCCAGGGATACCCGGTTGCAGGGCGGTTACCACCCGGGTCAATATTAACAGGGAAAAGCTGGCAGTACTCAGGGCCAGGTTCAAATGGTGCCTCACTAGTGACACTGTCTGTTGGGGTCACGCTCTCCGGCCTTTCTGACACACTTCCATTCAAAGGCTGCAATATCTTGTGGACCTCAGAAGCACCGTGCAGAAGCCTGTCTGGTGAATGGAGCCCTGGCAGGCCCAGACCCTCCTGTGAGACTACTGAGGGTGGATGGAACCCTGGCGCTGTGGGGGTTGGGAAGCTAACAGGGCACACTAGGCCCGGACCCTCCTGTGAGACTACTGAGGGCTCATGGCCTGGGTTTGATGGGGGAGGGGTAAAGGGTGGCTCCTTCTCATCTCCCTGAGGGGAACTTGGCCTTTCAGTAGACAATGAGAGATTAGCATCTCCGCAGGGAGTAAGGGAGGCATCTGGCCCCTCTTTGTTAACTGTGTCCCCAGGAGACTCAGGCCTCTCCTTGGAAAGTTGAGGAGAAAAACTAGAAACGCCTCGTGGAGGAATCTCCCCTTGATTAATCTGGGCTTTTCTGATTAGATGCTCAATTTTGTCCCAAGTATTCCAGTCTACCAAGTTGCTAGTTGGCAGCCACAGGGCAATTTTAACTAAAGTATCCCAAACTTTACATGTCTGTGCAACTAAAATCTCTAACCCTCGACTTTTAAGGAAGAGCTTAAGAGAGTCAAGGGAAGGGTCATTCTTAGAAAGGTTCTTTCCCATATTTGATGGGAGTACACTTACCCGCAGTCCGATTAGCTCGTCGGCGGTGAGTTTCTCGAGCACGTGGAGCCCTCACACGGGGCGGCAGTTTCCTCACACGGGGCACCAGATGTTGCTCCTCTCGGGGGCAGCAACACAGGAACGGGGAGGGACACACAGGGCCAGCCTGTAGTCCCCCGGGAGCCGAGCGAGATGGTAAGTGTCGAAGACCCAGCCCTCCCCCAATCACCGGGGAAGAAAAAACCACGCTGAGTCAGAAGCAGTGTTAACCATGAAAGCGCATCAGATCTCTCTGCTGATCTCTCCGATGCTCTCCTTCTTTATTGCGTCAGACAATTAGTTACATACTGTTAGGGTAGGAGAAGGTGGGCACCGGGAAGCTAGCCAATAGGAAGAGGGCCCCTGTGCTACCACTAAGGGTCTGGGTGGGCTTTCAGGTAGTGGGCAGGACAGGTGCAGGAAAGCGCGCGAGACTTGAGCTGCTGCGAGACCCGCGAAACTGCGGGGGGTTCAATCGAGTCACGTACACAGCCTTAAGAGAGGTATGCAAAAGACCAAATGCCTGGACAATGCCCTTTAATTGCAGCTGAGCCAGAATCAGGCTTCAGAGATGGAGGCTAGGCCCCAACAGTATACCTGGTTGGTTGGCCTTTTAGGTAGAGCCTCAGAAAGAGTACATGCCGATGCATACCTGTAACCCTAGCCCATCAGGAGGCTGAGATCAAACCAAGACTTGAAGCCAACTAAGGCAGGAATGTCTATGAGTCTTTTAACTCCAGTTAACCACCAAAAAGCCAGAGCTGTAGCTCCACTAGCCTTAGGCAAAAAAACCCTCAGGACTCAGGCCCCGAGTTCCAGTCCTAGGACTGTCACACACCAAAAAAAAAAGATGATGTAAAAAGAAAATAGAAAAATATAAATGTATACCCTTAAAAAAAGACAGATGGTCAGAAATTGATGGAAAATACAGGACAACAAAAATACATCTAACTTCTGAAACACAGAGATATTTAGAAGAAAATAAAGGAAAGAACCAATGCATAAATAATATAGGGGCATTTTCTCAAATGGAAAGACCAGCATTCGTGGAATATTAATGCAGTGAGGATCCAGAAGGATAAATGATACGGACCTCAGTGGAAGGTCATGCACACTGCACTATACTCAGGAAGCAGAAGTAGGAGAATTGTGGTCTGGATCCAGCCTGCGCAAAAGTATGAGACCTTGTCTGAAAGACAAACTAAAAGCAAAAGCACTGGAAGTGTGGTTCTGAGGTAGAGCAGGTGCCTACCTCACAGTGCTGCATCACAGCACTGTTCCCCTCCTCTCCCACCAGAGAGAGAAGGAGAAAGAAGAAGGACTCCAGGCCATTGAGAACAGCAGCAATTCTCATCTAAGTCCAAACAATAGTCAAAGCAAAATAAAAATATTTTAGCCTTGCAATAGAAGGGACCAGGTATATACTTCTTATACACCTTTGTATTTCTTCAGTGAGCACTGTGCCTGGTCTATTAATGTCTATGTGCATAAAGAATAAATTGTTTTGCCAGTCCTGGAGCTTGAACGCAGGGCCTGGGCACTGTCCTTGGGGGCTTTCTCAAGGCTAGAGCTCTACCACTTGAACCAAAGCACCATTGCCGGCTTTTTCTACATATGTGGTACCGAGAAAGGGAACCAGGGTCTTTATGCATGCTAGGCAAGCACTCTACCACTAGGCCAAACTCCGGGCCACATAGAATGAATTTATAAATGCTTATGAAGTAGGCCAAGTGATATACTGTAGAAATTAGGTATAGGTGGTAGAGCCTCTATGAGGATAAGTGGGTAGAAGTTTCTTGGCAGTGTCTATCATGTGAATGGACACAGAGACTTTATTTTTTTTTCATTTTTATTTTTATGGATCTTGAGGTTTAAAGTTGGGACTGGGAGCTATTCCTGAGCTCTTTTGTTCAAGGCTAGTACCCTTCCACTTTGAGCCACAGTTCCATTTCCAGTTTTCTAGTGGTTAAATGGAGATAAGAGTCACATAGACATTACTGCCTGGGTTGGCTTTGGACCACAGTCCTCAGATCTCAGCCTCCTGAGTAGCTAGGATTACAGAAAAGCACCACCTGGAGCCAGGTGTTTTGGAGTCTTTGTTTGGGTTGATTTGTTTCCTTTTAAACAGATCTCACTATGCAGCCCAGGTAGGTCTCAAACTCATGATCTTCCTCCTTCAGCCTTCTTAGTGCTGGGATGCTAACTTTTTATGCTAAACTTTTTTTTTTTTTTTTTTTTTTTTTTGCCAGTCCTGGGCTTGAGCTCAGGGCCTGACCACCCTTGGACTTTCTCAAGGCTAGAGCTCTACCACTTGAGCCTCAGCACCACTTCCGGCTTTTTTCTATGTATGTGGTACCGAGGAATCGAACCCGGGTCTCCATGCATGCTAGGCAAGCACTTTAACCACTAGGCCAAACTCCCGGCCCTATGCTAAACTTTTTTATTAGCTTCAGGAATCTGGAACTGGTACTGGATACTCACCTGTCCCTTTACATAGTAGAATACGGAACAAAGGTTTGGACTTCTCAGCCACATTCTGGGCCGAGCCCAGATTCTACCACTTAATTTTGTATTCATCGACAGCATTAGTGCATTTCTCTGAGTCTTTGATTTTATCTTTGAAAAAATTCTGATACTAGTATCACAGAGTACTAAGCTATCTCATTAAGAAGAGCTGCACATAAGATCCCTAGCCAGGGCTTTGTAGATAGTAAGTGATCAATTGATTGATGTTTGCCTCTGTTGTTACTCTACTTATAAGAAATGCATGCCTGTAGGGGAAATTTGAGCCTGATGGAAGCTGTCTTTGTCTCGGTTGAGGAGGATCTGTGAGGAGTTACTATGAATCGGTTGGTGAATAATAATTCAGACAGCACTCTCTCCCACATGGTATTTCAAAATGCAAAATCTTTCTATTTCTTTTGAAAGTTGTTCCAGAGCAGCCTCAGAACTTATCTTGTGAGCAGAAGGGAGAACATGGGACTGTGGCCTGCACATGGAGCCGAGGACGAGACACACATCTGTACACCGAGTACACGTTACAGTGAGTGGGAGATGGCATGACCCACCAGTTCATCTCTACCAGGGGAAAGCAGAACTGGATACTCTAGACAATAAGATTCCTGAGGAGAAAATTGCCCCAGGGTTCATCAATGCATTCTCCCTCACTTATCCAAACTGGGAAACCTGACCTCTTGGTCCTGAGCTCCCAGTCTCCGGTAGGTCACCAAGGCTCAAATGGAGGATGCTCGTCCCTACTCTAGTTGCAGTCTTGGAGTCATAACTCTTTCTTGTAGTCAGAGATTTCTCTTTAAGACATAGTTGGCTTATGGTAGAGTCCACAGGAAGAGGGTCTGGGGAGACCCTCTTCCTTGGAGCAGATTTCAGGATCCCATCACAGATCAAGCTGATGGGACTGTGGCTGAGCATTCAGGACCTGGGAAGAGTGCTTGTATGAACACTGTTTTGGCTCCCTGAGGACCCAGGAGCTGACATTTCTCTGCACCAGATGACGCAGTGGTCACAGAGCCTTTGATACAGGTTGGAACTGCCCTCGGGAGCCAAATGGCAGCCTTGATTTTGAGAATTCACTGTAGGCACATTTACTCATTTATATGAGCATCAAAACTTGAATAAATCTGTTATACTAAATAAAAGTGATGGATGAAATATAGTTTTATTTATGAGAATATGATGCGAATATTCCCATGGAATATTCATATTAATATTAAGACTAAGCTTCAAAAACTGTGAAGTTTTAGGGGTTGTAGATATGGCTTGATAGAGCACCAGCCAATGAGCATCAGATACTGAGATGGAATCCCAATTTTGGAACAAAGGAAGGAAAGGAGGAAAGAAAGAAAGAAGGAAGGAAGGAGGGAAGGAAAAGGAAAGGAAGGGAAGGGAGGGAGGGAGGGAGGGAGGGGGGAGGAAGAAAAGAAGGAAGGAAGGAAGGAAGGAAGGAAGGAAGGAAGGAAGGAAGGAAGGAAGGGGAAAAATTCTGAAGTTTTAAATGTTTGTTTTGTTCTTTTCCACTAAAAAGAGAACGTAGCTCTTAAAGTATTTTGCTAAATACAGTTGTGTTTTGTTAATAGGTTAAATGGACCAAAAAATTTAACGTGGCAGAAGCAATGCAGGGAGAATTACTGTGAGTGGCTGGACCTTGGAGTCAACCTAACCCCTGAGTTACCTGAACCCACGTTCACAGCCAAGGTCACAGTCACCAACAGTCTTGGAAACTCGTCTTCACGTTTGTCTACATTTACATTCTCAGACATAGGTACACTTGACCTTTTGTCAGTGTCGTTCATTGACATATGATATTTAACATCGTGTGTGTGTGTGTGTGTGTGTGTGTGTGTGTGTGTGTGTGTGTAAACATTGCTTTGGGGGCTTAAACTAGGAGTTTTGTGTTGTTGTTTGGCTTTTCTGCTTAAAGCTGTACTACTTGAACCATAGCTCCGCTTCTAGCTTTTTGGTGGTTAATTGGAGATAAAAGTCTCATGGACTTTTATGCCTGGTCTGGCTTTGATCCATGATTCTTAGGTCTCAGCCTCCTGAGTCGCTAGGATTATGAGCCACCAACACCCAGCTAAAATCATTCATTTCATCCTTATGCAGTTATGAGGGATAAAGGTTGACAGCAAATAGCCCATAGGCACTGGCACAGATAAAAGTTACTGTGATGTAAGTAAAAGGCTCACAACTCTAGAACTATGAAGAGATGACTTTACAAAAGGAGCTCTATTGGAGAAATAAGATGCCTGGCTTCAAGTCTCATGAAAGCATCAGTCACCTATAAGATACCATTCACTGAAAGAGGCACTCAAGGAGCTAAGTATAGGCTGGGGACAGTCGCTCCTGCCTGTAATTCTAGTTGTTTAGGAGATAGAAATGAAGAGAATCACTGTTCAAGGCCAAGTCAAAAAAAGTCCATCGAAGTCCATCTCACCAGAGCGGAGTATGTGTTGTGCATCTATCATCCCATCTAAGAGGAAGACTGAGGTTGGGGGATTATAGTTCCAGGCCCAGGCAAAAGGTTGATGACAAGACACTGTCTCAGCAAACACCAGTTGAACATGGTAGTATGCACTTATCATTCCACATACTTCAGGAAGTGTAAATGGGAGCTCTGTAGTCCAGACCAAACAAGGAAAAAAACAAATCCTGTCTCAGAACTAACCAGAGCTAGAGCTAGATGCTCCTGCCTATAATCCCAGTTACTCCAAAAGTGGAGAGCTGAAGATTCTCCCTTCCCGGCATACCTCTCTTCATACATACTGCTACCTATACATCTGCTCAGAGGTCTTCTCCCCATCCTGCCTTGTATCTTTTCACAAGCACTCATCTCTCAGCCACCTTCACTAACTCAGCCCCCTATTCTATTCTTCTATTCCCATTGCTATGAACCCACCAACATTTCTTTTCCTCTTGAGGTAATCACCACTGGCCACCTCCGCCTTTCAGCCCTGGGTACTCTTGGGACTAGCACGTTGTTTCTCATTAAATTACTGACATAAGCAAAGTCAACACATCCGCTATTTCATAAACGTAAAATTGAATTAAGGGATATGTAGGTTTAAAAAAACCCTTTTTATAGCTCATATCAGTATATGAGGTGTTTACTGACTATAAAGTCTAGCTTATGCTTTTTCTGTTGTTTGTCTTGGTCACTAGTGAGGCCTCTCCCTCCATGGGACATCAGAACCAACTTTCCCAGTGCTTCCTCGAGCAGATGCACCCTTCAATGGAAAGATGAGGACTGGGTGCTGCTGAATCGACTCAGATATCGGCCCTATAGCAGCAAGTTCTGGACTATGGTAATGTTCTTTAAAAAGAGGGGACATAATTAAGGGACTCTCAGTATTGTTGCACAGACCTCTGGCTTGTTATATGAGAAAAATATGGGGTTTAGAATATTTAGCCTGAGTACAAGTTCAGTATCAACCTGTGATGTATAGTAAGTAAGCACTGTCAGAAGGAAGGAAGGAAGGAAGGAAGGAAGGAAGGAAGGAAGGAAGGAAGGAGAGAATGAAGGAAAGAAGGGAGGGAAAGAAGGAAGAGAAAGAGAGAAAGAGGAAGGGAGGAGGGAGAGCAGAAAAGAGAGGAGCAGGAAGAGAAGCAGAAGGAGGAGGATACACAGCCTGAAAGTATACCTTGGAGATATATCAGATAGACATGCATACTTCTATTTATTAAGAAAACTTAGTCTGTATGGTAAAGATACTTGCACATTGCTCATTGCTCATATGCTCATTGCTGTACTATTTATAATAACCAAGTTGTAGAAACAGCCTAGATGCCCTACAGTAGATGAGTAGATTTTTTTTTGCCAGTCCTGGGCTTGGACTCAGAGCCTGAGCACTCTCCGTGGGTTTTCTCAAGGCTAGAACTCTACCACTTGAGCCACAGAATCATTTCTGGCTTTTCTATGAATGTGGTACTGAGGAATCGAACCTGGGTCCTCGTGCATGCTAGGCATGAACTCTACCACTAGGCCAAACTCCAGGCCCCGAGTAGATTTTTTCAGATTATTCTTTTATTATGTTATTATTAAATAATCCAAGTAGATATTTTTTAATGAGGTACATATACAGAATAGAATTTTACTCATTAGGAAGAACAATATATCTCATTTGCAGAGAAATAGATAGACCTAAAATAAATCATGTTAAGTGAGGTAAGCCAAGCTCTAAAAGACAAATGCCACATATTTTCTCTTATTTGTGCATCTAAATACAACTAGATCTAAAAATACAAGTAGACAACAGGACTGTAAGCAAACAGAATGAAGGAGGGTACTCTTGGGAGGAACCCAAAGACAGAACTCTCAGAACATCTAACGTACTATTTATCCAAACACATTCCAGAAAATGGAAATGTGGATTTTCATTGTTGTATGCTTTTGTTTTCAGGTTTTTTATTTCTCTAGGGGACAAAAGTAGGGCACAGAAATGGAGGACAGGGTGAAGTCATGATATCCATTATACACTAAAATTAACTATGAAGCTTGTAAAAAATGAACTATGTGACTTGTGGAGAGGGAAACTGAAGGAAGGAATGACCTTGTCCAAGAAGAATTGTGACTCCTCAGTATAACTCCTTAATAATAACAATAAAATTATCTATTAAAAAAAGAAATATTGGCCAGGCACTGGTTTCTCATGGCTATAATCCTAGCTACTCAGGAGGCTGAGATCTAAGGCTCTCAGTCTGAAATCAGCCTGGGTAAGAAAGTCTGTGAGATTTTTATCTATAATTAAACACTAGAAAGCCAGAAGCAGAACTGTAGCTCAAGTGGTAGAGCAATAGACTTGAGCAAAAATTGCTCAGGGACAGTTCCAAGGCCCTGAGTTCAAGCTCTAGGACTGAACAGAAAAGTAATAATAATAAATATAATAAATCATGATCACTGATTCTGAATTTTCTTTTTTGAGGAAGAAATTTATTTATACATAATGGAAAGTAAAATATATATAAAGCTGGATGAGAGAGAGAGAGAGAGAATAATGAGTTCTTAACTAAAAGATACATGTTTCAAGCTGGGATAAAGAAAGCTGGGTTTGTGTACATGGGTCTAGATAGGAGTTAACCAACTACAGTCTGTAGGCCACCTGTGTTCTGCAAAATCTACATTATTTATATGTTTCTTTTCAGAAAACGTTTATTGACTTTTTGTACCTCAACTTGGCCTATTGTTCCAAATTAGTGAATGGATGGATACATGTCTAAGGGTTTTTTGTTTGTTGGTTTTGCTATTATTCCTTTTTTAATTAAAAGATTTTATTAACAATAATTTTATAACATATTTCAAATGTTATGTTTAACAAACAAGTATTCAAGAAGGGAATCTCTACATGCAATCACTGGCACATAAATTTAAGGACTGATTCTGAATTTTTAAAAATATTTTTATTTTCTTTAAGTAGTTGTACAAAATAGTTGCCATTCAAGAAAAGTTCAGTGTATCTTGATCTATGTCATCTTTTCACATTCTCACCCACTCCTCCCAGCTCACCCCCCTCCCTCCATTTTCTTAATTCTTAAGGATATGTATTGTCATTCTGAATTTAACTCACAAGTTTTTGAAAACCAATATTAATATTCTACAGTTATTTTAAAGAAAGAATTATTTTCCTTGCTTTTCTTTCCCTTGCCATATTATTATATTTTAACATTTTTAAACATTAGAAAGAAATATTAGAGGGAGAATGTTCACAGAACCTTACGGAGAGCTACATATTCCAAATAAAGAGATCTATAATTTGCTATAAAAAAGGAATAGCATTTTTTTTGCAATAAAATGAATTGGGTTCCAATTCCTTCCAGGATTTCTGTAAAACATGAAAATCACAAAGAATCAGTTCCACATGGAGCTGATACTTGAGATGGGTTAACTAATTAAAGTGTTCTTTTGAAGTCACTTGTATGTCTGTGCTAAAACATTCATCACATGCTAGCTGTAACCAAACAAATAATAATCTCTAGTGTAGAAACCTCTCCAAGGCTTTTGAAAATGGATAGCTTTCAACTTTTGCTCAGTTCTCAAAAGATTTCATGACCCCCCTGGGAACCTGAACAGATGGGGTCTGTCTCAAGAGATTTTGTTTCTGTTTTGGCTCTTTAACAAGAAGTTATTATTCTAAGTTTACATTTGGTGTACTCAGTAACCAGTCTCTGGTACTTCTCATTGAACAGTGGAGTCAAAAGGGTTCTGCTTTCTTCTGTATTGTTTTGTTTTGTTTTTGTTGGTGGTGGTAGTCCTAGGGCTTGAGCTCTGAGCCTGAGTACTGTCCCTGAGCTCTTTTACTCAAGGCTAGTACTCTACCATTTTGAACTACAATGCCACTTGCAGTTTTCTGATGCTTATTTGAAGATAAAAGTCTCACAGAGTTTCTTACATGGACAGGCTTCAAACTACAATCCTCAGATCTTGGCCTCTTGAGTAGCTAGGATTACAAGGGTGGGCCACCAGCTCCTGGCTTGGTTTCTTCCTTTTATGTTATGTCTTTATGTTCATTTAGTATAACAGGTGCTTTAAAAAAAAAACAAAACCTTTGTTCAGCTACTCCATTCTGTTCTTCTATGAGAAAAACTAATTAGTTCTCACAAATACCATGTGGTATTTATCACTGGGGATCAGCTAGACTTAGAAGGAAAAAACATTCAGTAAGATGTATCAAAGCATAATGGACTAGACAGATCACTTCAGATTCTTCTTCAGCCCAACAGAGGAACTACAAATTGACATAGTTTATGATGCATTTCCAGTAACCAGAAGAGTATAAAATACCAACACAGAATAAAGGTTAGTATTTGAGCCAGGTGCTGGTCACTCATGCTATAATCCTAACTACTCAGAAGCTGAGAACTGAGCCAGCCCAGGTGGGAAAGTCTATGAAACTCCTATCTCCAGTTAACTACCAGAAAACTGGAAGTAGACCTGTGACTCAAATGGTAGAGTACCAGCCCTGAGCACAAAAGCTCAAGGATAGTATCCAGGCCCCGAGTTCAAGCCTTACAACCAACCAAAACAAACAAATGAAAGATTAGTATTTGAAGACATGAAATGCTTGTTAGCCTGATTGATTATAACACACTGTATACTTGTATTGAGTCATAATGTAACCCATAAAAACATACAAATATATGTTCAATAAAAAAAAAATCTTGTCTGGTTGAAGGTTAATGTCACAAATGCCCGAGGTAAACATGATTTGCTGGATCTGAAGCCATTTACAGAATATGAATTTCAAATATCCTCCAAGCTACATCTTTATAAAGGAAGCTGGAGTGGGTGGAGTGAATCACTGAGAATCCAAACACCAGAGGCAGGTAAGTGTTGGAGGAGGGGAGGGAGAAGTGAAAATACAATGATTTCCTCAGACTAGAAACTCTGAAATACTGGTACTGAATTTAAAAGTATGATTGCCTTAATTAATCTTGACAAATAGATTTTGGCATTATCTTAAGCACTGAAATTGTGCCAGGACATATATAGATAGATAGAATTTTTTTATTATTTCATTGAAAGATTTTATTAACACTGATTTTTTTATCATATTTCAAATGTCAAGTTTAACAACCAAGTATTCAAGAATGGAATCTCTATATGAAACCACTGACACATAAATTTAAGAACAAAATTAAAAATTAAGCTGAGAGTTTGTATGTCATAGATACATATGTCTATGGAATATATATCCCATCATAGATTTTTATGTCTATATAGTTATATTTATATCTCCAAGATCATGTCAATGACCTTGAGTACCAGAGTATTGAATCATTGCTCTTCTACTATTTGGATCTAACACCCACATATCAAGGAGACCATGTGCTGTTTTTTCCTTTGGTCTTGGCCTATCTCACTCATGATTTGCTCTAGTTTCAGGCACTTCCCAGGAAATGCCATTATTTTATCTTGTCTGATGGCTATGTACAATTCCATTGTATATATGTACCACATTTTTATGTCCATTCATCAGTTAGCTAGAAATCTTTAACATTAGATAAAATGTCCCTAGTCACAATGGTACAAGCTTATCACTGGGAATGTTTCATTAAACCCTTTCACCATTTCCCTTATGGGCTACATAACTCTGATTCTACAAAGCTATAACTAATAACGAATCTCATTCCTTTCTTTGAAAACCTTGATTCATTTTACTGTTTTTTTTTTTTTTTTTGGTCGATCGTGGGGCTTGAACTCTGGGCCTGGGTACTGTCCTGAGCTCTTCAGCTCAAGACTACAGCCCTACCTCTTGAGCAACAGCGCCATTTCTGGTTTTCTGGTGATTAGCTGGACATAAGAGTCTTTTGAACCGTGATCCTCAGATCTCAGCCTTCTGAGTAGCTAGGATTACAGATGTGAGCCACCATGTCCAGCCATTTTACCTTTTTTTTCTGTGATACTTAAAATGACTCTATAACCACATTAAAACTTGAAAGTAAGCACTGAAGACAATATTTTAACTGGTTTTTTGTTTGCTTGTTTGTTTTGTTTTGTTTTTGCCAGTCCTGGGGCTTGAACTCAAGGCCTGGGCACTGTCTTTGGACACATTTTGCTCAAGGCTAGAGCTCTGCCACTTGAGCCACAGTGCCACTTCCAGCTTTTTCTGTGTATGTGATACCAAGGAATTGAACCCAGGGCTTTGTGCATGCTAGGTGAGCACTCTACCACTAGGCTATGCTCCTGGCCCCCTAATTGTTATATATTTTTTTTTTTTTTGGTCTTTTCTTTTTTTGTACTGGAGATTGAATCCAGGACAATCTACTTGCTAGGCAAGTGCTTTACCACTGAGTTACAGCTGAAGACAATATTTTAAAACAAAAGTAATATCCAGCAATCTTCCCTCCTTCAAATGTTATAATACTGAGATTCTTTAAGTCTTTGGTGCTTGTATGAGCACACCATACACAGCTAGGAAAAGTATAGCAGATGTGATGTAACTTTTGGTCAGATGGACTTTTTGCTAAATACTGTGATTTTATTGGTGTAAAGTGGACATTTCATTGAAACACAAACACAGAACTTCATGTTAATATTAACGAATCCTTGAAGGAACAATAAGTAGCTATTTGACCAGGAGTCTGTAGCTCTCACATTTGTAATCCTAGCTCTTCGGGGTCAGTCAGTGGGTGAGAAGCTGACAGAACTGGCAGAGGAGCTGCTTCACCAACAGGGACTACATTATGCCACTTCTCATCACAAAGGGTATCTACATCCCAAAGGACCCAGTGGCCCTTGATCAATAGGTTGGAGCTGCGTTGGTCAACAGGACTATTCCATTTCAGAACAGTTAGGTGTGGACCCTTTCGGAGGTCCTCTACAGCTTGTGCCAGTAAAGGAATAAACTAAACCAGCTCTTACAAACATGCTGAATTTCTGAAAACTTCATACTGGGCCTTCACTAATGTGGAAACGATTGTTTGACTGGCTGACATGAGTGGCTGCCTTCCTGCCACTGGAATGTCCAAGCAGCATTTTGAGAGCAAATTTCTTTCTCAAGCTACTTTCCAGGACGCTGCTGTGTCTAGAGGAGGCCCTCCGTGTTGAGCCGGAAGCAATAACTAACCAGGGCCTCTCCCAGCATTGCACAAGCAGCTGCAGCATTGTTGAATCTGGGATTTGCAACATGTCTTTAAATTAATACCTTAATTTTGACAATTGATGTTGGACATGTAAAAGTGACTAAAATACATAAAGTTCCCATGGAAACCCCAGATCATTGTGAGATCTGACATAAATTGGAGCTTAGGGTATGGGTCCTGTTACTGATGCTATAAATGGCAATTCTGTACTCACACATTGCCAAATTTGAGAGAAGAGGCACTCATGGCATAGTTACTCAAGGAGATAACAGTGTAGGAAAGATAATTTGTTACATGAAACAGGAGCTATTCCTAAGAAATAAGAAAGAGTATGCCTACTTCAATTAAATCTCACTAATATAATGAACATGGTGCATTAACTTAAAATATTCAAGTTTATAAAGTACAAGTAAAGAGAAAGGAAATAGAGTTGGGCACAGTGGCTCATGCCTGTAATCTTAGCTACCTAAGAGGCTGAGACCTGAAGATCACGGTCCAAAGCCATCCCAGGCACTAAAGTGGGTGAGACTCTTATCTCCAATTAACCACTGGAAAACTGAAAGTGGAACTGTGGCTCAATGGTACGGTGGTAGCCTTGAACTGAAGAGCTCAGGGACAACGCCCAGGCCCAGAGTTCAAGCCCCACAACTGGAAAAAAAAAGGGGGAGGGGAGAAAAAAAGGGAAGTAAATTTGTACAGATACACTGGGAGCTGATGGCTCACATCTATAATCCTAGCTATTCAAGAGGCTGAGATCTAAAGAATCTTGGTTCAAAGCCAGCCTCCAATTAATGAGCAAAAACCTGGAAGTGGAGGTGTGACTCAATGGTTATTAGTCCTTTTTTTTTGGTAGGTTGTGGGACTTAGACTTGTGACTTCTTGTCATTCTTACTCATATTTAGTGATGACCTCTTTTAAGCATTTATCTGTTGGATGTATAACTCCTTTGAGACAAGGTGGTAAATCTGAGATCCTATGACGTCAACCTCAATCATAAAGCATATAGCAACTTGTGAGGTTTACAACCCGGTTATTGGCTGTAGGCAGGCCCAGGGGCGCATTTTCTCAGAGCAAATATCATCAGAGGCTGTGAGCCACACTCAACACATGGCAGCCGGCACCTTGCCCTTACCTAGGTCTCACCACACTCCATGGCTCCCTTTCAAGTCTCCATCTCCCTTTCCTCTGTATGATCTTTCTGTGGCTTGTTGTCGAGCTGTTCGCTCTTACTCTACACCATGCGGTTTTCACCCCTTACCACTGTTTCTGTCATCAGTTTCTTTATGAAACACTAACTGATGTAAACTTAAAAGGTGTGAAGTTTTTTTTCACACTTCTTTCTTTTAACCCTTGGAAGGCATACTCATGTGTAACTTGACATTTAAAAAATTACTCGTAAGCTTTTTTTAGGTACACTCTAAAACGGTGAATGATTTATGATCTCTCTCTCTCTCTCTCTCTCTCTCTCTCTCTCTCTCTCTCTCTCTCTCTGTCTCTCTCTCTCTCTCTTTCTCCTTCTCTCTTTAACTTTTTTTTTCTCTTGAAGGGTTTTTGTTTTGTTTTTGGCCCGTCATGGGGTTTGAACCCTGGGTCTGGGCACTGTCCCTGAGTTCTTCATTCAGCTCAATGCTAGCACTCCACCACTTAAGCCACAGCACTGCTTCCAAGTTTTTTCTGGTGGTTAATTGGAGATAAGAGTCTCATGGACTTTGTGCCAGGCTGCTCTGAACCTCAATCCTCAGATCTCAGCCTCCCTAGTAGCTAGGACTATAAGGCATGAGCCACAACCCTGGCTCTTGGTGTGGTTTTTGTTGTTTCCTTTTCTTTTTTGATAGTCAATTGGAGATAAGAGTTACACAGAGGGCTGGGAGTTTGGTCTAGTGGTAGAGTGCCTAGCATGCTCGATTTCCCTGGTTTGATTCCTCAGTATCACTTACTAGAAAAAGCTAGAAGTAGTGCTGTGGTTCAAGTGGTAGAGTTTTAGCTTTGAGAAAGCCCAAGGACAGTGCTCAGGCCTTGAGTTCAAACCCATTTTCCTCTTAACTCAAGTCTCCAATCTCACTTTGAGAATTCTCCACTTTCCTCAGCATCCACTAAAACAACAAATAGCAACAAACAGATTAACGTGTACAACCACTACTTTCTTTTGTTTAGCTTTTTAAAAAAAATAACATTGGTGTATATTAAATGGAACACTGTAAGAGAGTTCATCATGACATTTCCACAGACATCACTTTTATCAGATTCATACCTCTATGACTTTCTTATGCCCTTTCCTCCTTCTCCTAGAGCTATTGCTTTCAGCCCTGTGATACCACTGCTGATACCCAGAGCTTGTACTTGTCTTGATTTCAGCTGTGGATGCAGGTCTGAGAAACAACACAGGGCCTGGTTTGACTTTGTTTTTCATATGTACTGTTTTTATAGAGTCCTGTGATCTCAGCATCCCAGAAAATACATGAGCCCAGGAAGTCATTGAAAATTGTCTCCTTTCTTTAGTTGCTTGTGCCTTTTTCTCCTTTTTGTATCTGAGCTCATTAGTATATAAGTGTCCCAAGTATGCTTCCTGAGCCAGTCTTTAAGGTGCTGAAAAGTAGTTTTCAGAATGTTTAGTGGAAACTTGCCTCTCAGTCTTCTCTGCAAAGGTAAATGGAATCGTTGGGGAGGTAGGGGGAAAAAACTTTAGGGAAGTTTTTAAAAAGCAAAAAGAAAAGAAGGTACAGAGGCAGAAAAAATGACAAACCAAGAGCCATCCAGAGACTCACCTGAGAAGAATGGAAGAGGATAGAGAAGCACAACCTTTCTCAGAACCAGGTGATCATGTTACACAGAGCAAAAACTATGGACTAGAATCAAGTGTCCCTGTGGCTTCTTGAATTTGTAGTTCTTGGATACTCAACAAAGTCCTTAACCTCTCAGCAGTTCCGTTTTCTAAAGGGAGAGAACAAAAACCACTAGAATTTCCGAGTTTGCTAGGTGCCTGTACTCTTTTGTTTAACTTCTCAAGGCAGCCTCACATGAAATGTCATTCTAGTTTGACAGGTGAGGAAGCTGGCAAAAGGGCAGATCACAGAGCCAAGTTTGGCTTGTAGGCGCTCCTAGCCACTGTGTGAACCAACCCTCTCGGAAGCTCCATCACGTGCTTACAGGGTGTGACATGAGGAATGGCCACGGTGGCCCATCCAGAAAGGGCTGCCATGTAGACCCTTCCCTTTCCCTTTTGCTCTCCCCACTTCTCCCCCAGGCAAAGTTTACTTCTGCAGAAAGGTGCACTATTAGCCAAAGCTCAGGCAAGCAAGCACACAGGCTGCTCTCCTTCTATTCCTAATGTAGCAGGCTCTGCCCCCTCTGCTCGTATTGGCCCAGCTCAGGTTCACAATTGATTCAAAATTGGCTACTGTGAAGAAGGTAAGATATATTTGCATTAAATGACCATTGAGACAGTCCAGACCTTAAGTTCAAGCCCTCAGACTGACAAAAAGACTTTGAGATAAGATTAACAGTACACAAGCAGCCTAAGAAGATGGACCCTCTGCTATTTTCTTGAACGATCTGACATAGGTCTTAAGATAAAATCTTACATTTCAAAAATCCTTATCCCAAAGCAGTTCCTCTTTCCCTTTCTTGCTGATAATGTTGTCTTATCAGAATAATCAAC
Organism: Megascapheus bottae; assembly: GCF_031878675.1. Lineage (NCBI taxonomy): Eukaryota > Metazoa > Chordata > Mammalia > Rodentia > Geomyidae > Megascapheus > Megascapheus bottae. The sequence continues at coordinate 39,322,985 of NC_143514.1, read as the reverse complement.
AAGAACCAAGCTACCAGGCCTTCCTTCCTTCCTCTTTCTTTTCTCTTTTTTTCTTTCTTTCTTTCTCCCTTCCTTTCTTCCTTCCTTTCTCCCTTCCTTTCTTTCTTCCTTCCTTCCTTCCTTCCTTCCTTCCTCCTTCCTTCCTTCATTTCTTTCTTGCTTTCTGGCTTTTTTGCTTTCGCCATTCTTGGGGCTTGAACTCAGGACCTTGGCACTGTCCCTGAGCTTCTTTTGCTCAAGGCTAGCACTTTTCCACTTAAGCCACAGTGTCACTTCGGGCTTTTTCTGTTTATGTGGCACTGAGGAATTGAACCCAGGGCTTCATGTATACTAGGCTCTCTACCACTAAGCCACTTTCTCAACCTGTTGCCTTAAGTGTTTTTTTTGTTGTGGTGGGTGTGGTTTGTTTTGTTCTTGTTGGTTGTGGGGCTTGACCTCAGGACCTGGGAGCTCTGTCTCTGAGCCTCTTTGTGCTCAAGGCTAGCACTCTACCACTTGAGCCACAACACCATGTCTGCAGAAACTTTTCAAGCAATCCACTTTGATAGAAGACTTTCTTCACAATTCCCTCATTTTTAGTTTCTTTTTTCTTTCTTTCTTTCTTTTTTTTTTTTTTTTTTTTTTGGCAGTCCTGGTGCTTGAACTCAGGGCCTGAGCATTGTCTTTGGGTTTTCTTAAGGCCAGAGCTCTACCACACTTGAGCCATAGCACCACTTCTATGTATGTGGTACCGAAGAATCTGACCTGGGGTGTATGCTAGGTAAGCACTCTACCATTAGGCAAAACTTGCGGCCCAGTTTCTATTTTCTTCAAACTCTTTTAACATTATTTGATTCTCAGCTGTATTGGACAATTAATATGATACAGAAGCTTTGATAGGGAAGCCTCTATAAGTCTATGAATTAGTCCCACAACACCCAGTTAAAGACCTTGTCCTCATTACAACAAGGAAGGATATTAGAATTGAAGTTCACACTCCCTTCCATTTTCTAGCCAGCTAGTGAGGGAGTCATTTACCTCTGAAGTTTTAGTTGACATTCTCCTCTGGAGCTATATTTTGGGGGGTGACAGTACAACACCAGGACCTATACCTCCCCACCTAAGCCTGCCAGAGTTATATCAGGACCCATTTGATTTTCCCATGCTGTCTTGCTAGTGGGATTTAATTGTTTTGCAATTCTTCTTGCTGCCTCCATAGTATAACTGACAAACCCCTGTTGGTTATGGTATATGTTTTTATTAATAGTACCTATCAACAGAGTGCTGACTCAAATTCAGCAGCTATGTGATTCCTAACCTTAGGTTGATCAGGACCCCCTCCTCAGAGTACAGTGGAATCCGTGTTAACCTAGAGGTCCAATGATTCACAGGCTGAGGTCCTGTTTTTTGTCTATTCTTTGTGGAAGGGAGACTTGATTTTTGAAATGCCAACTGAACCAAAGTATAAGTTCTATTCCATTTGCCCAGAAAAGCCTCAGGCAAACGTCCCTCACAATACCAGCAGACACCAGCTCTAGCAGTGGGGAGAGTAGTGTATCCCCATTTCCTCAGAAGACAGGCTTTCACCGCACTTGGGGGTACATTTCCCAGGAACTTGACTGCTCCCACCTTGCCTAGAGAGACATGAGGTGAAGTTAGAGTGATGGGGTGATGATTTAACAGACTAGGAGGCTTTCATTGATTACAGGAAACAGTAGTGGCACCACCCTTGGAAGAGAGTAACCAGGCGCGCCACATCATCTCAGAGGAAAGGGGACAATCTGAGGTTGTGGTCTACCTGTTGCACGTGCAACTATCGCTTTTATTTGAAGTGCAAACAGATATTTTATCTATTCCAACCAGGCATTTGTTCCACTATACCCAATTTCAACAGCTATGGCCTGTGTTAAATTTTTTACCCCCACTACAATCACCTCAGAATAACTAGGATATCTGAGCACCCCACAGCAGTAGACTCTACTAATTCTAGACAGAATTTTCCTTTTCTCCTTTACCTCTTATCTCTGCTGCTTTCTCTTATGCAGGTGGTAGAACTTAACTTCCTAGAAATCCCATGTGCCTGAATGGAACTTTCTGTTCCAAAGGAAGCTCAAGACATGCATCCTCACCTCACATACATGCTGACTCTCACTGTTAAGGGATTAGACCAGATTTCCCCACTGTCTCCCAGCCTGATTCTCATTTCTTTTACCAGTTCAGCCAATATTTAGGCATTATAAAGATAAGATTGACCAATTTGTTCATTTGGTCACTCACTATTCAACTATTTGAAGCACATGGCATCCTAAATGTTGTCCTGGGTGTTAAGAATGATAGGATAAAAGATACAGAGCATTGGAGCTGGGAGTTTGGCCTAGTGGTAGAGTGCTTATCTAGTATTCACAAAGACCTAGGTTTGATTCCTTGGTACCACAAACATAGAAAAGTTGGAAATGGTGCTGTGGTTCAAATGGAAGAGCTCTAACCTTGAGGAAAAGCCCAAGGACAATGCTCAGGGCCTGAGTTCAAGCCCCAAGACTGGCAAAAAAGAAAAGAAAAGAAAGAAAGAAAAAAGATATACAGTATCCATTCAAAATAAAAGATATAAGCCATCCATTCTCCTAGTGATCAAAAACCCAACAATTGTATCATAGTATGTATTCAGGAACAGAGATAAATACAAAGTTTGACATTTGTATTTGTGTTCTGTGTTTTTTATTATACCTAAACACCTTTTTCCTGTGTCATTACTTTTCTGTTAAGAGTTCTTTCCCAGTTCATTATAAAAATAAGTGGCCAGGGGCCGGGAGTTTGGCCTAGTGGTAGAGTGCTTGCCTAGCATGCATGAAGACCCGGGTTCGATTCCTCGGTACCACATACTTAGAAAAAGCCGGAAGTGGTGCTGAGGCTCAAGTGGTAGAGATCTAGCCTTGAGAAAACTCCAAGGACAGTGCTCAGGCCCTGAGCTCAAGCCCAGGACTGGCAAAAAAAAAAAAAAAGTAAGTGGCCAGGAAGTGGTTCTGTGGTTCAAAGTGACAGAGTGCTAGTCTTGAGCTGAAGAGCTCAGGGACAGTGCTCAGGCCCAGAGTTAGAGCCACACCAGTGACCAAAAATAAACAAACAAATAAATAGCCACACATTTATCATTTTTATTTTTTATCCATTAGGTTTTGATTACTTGTATATATATGAAATGATGCATTCATATGTTTGAAGGGTAATTTAGGAAGTGAATTTCCTCATCATTCTTCAACAATTATTTTTTTTCACAACTTCTGGGCCAAAGATATACATGTTCATGGCTAATTTTTGTTGTTGTATGTTAATTTGGGGAAAGAAAGGCAAAAGAAAATACTGGTAAACAAAACATTGATTGTATCCTATAATGCTATTCCTAGAATCATTTGTTGAATGACCAATTGACTTATAAAAATTTCCTATTTTATATAAAATACTTTTCTTCTCTACAAATCAGAGCCTACTGGGACATTAGAAGTCTGGTACATGAAGCAGCACATCAGCCACAATAGACAACAAATTTCTGTTTTCTGGAAGGTACGTTTTCAAGGTCAACTTAAAACTTAAAATGCAAAAAAATTCTATACAAATGATCATATATTTTCAAGACAGAAAGGGACCTTCTTTCCCACTGTACCTTTGCCATGAAGCTTCTGATTTTATTAGAGTTCATTTTCTCAGACATATCCAGAATTCCTTTGTCAGGTGAGAGTGAGAGCTTCCTCTACACAGTCTCCTCCTTCCTTCCTTCCCCTTCTAGTCAGATCAAAGTCCTTCCACGTCACTGGCATTTTAGTCCTCTGACTCCAGCTAAACCCTTCTGACTCTTAGTCACCTTTCCCAATCAACTCCATTCCCTAATTATGCCTAGCTGTGACCATGCTGCCTTCTTCACTCACCTGCTGGGGAATGAATGAAGCTGTGGATACCATTGTTAGAAAAACATTTTCCCTGGCGGTGACTCACGTCTGTAATCCTAGCTATTCGGGAGGCTGAGATTTGAGTATCAAGGTTCAAAGCCAGCCCTGGCACGAAAGGAACTGAGACTCTTATCTCCAATTAAGCACTAGAAAATGGGAAGTGGGGCTGTGACTCAAGGGTTGGGTGGTAGCCTTGAGCTGAAGAGTTCAGAGATAGTGCCCAGGCCCAGATTTCAAGCCCCATGACCCAAGTGTGGTGGCTCATGTCTGTAATCCTAGCTACTCAGGAGGCTGAGATCTCAGGATCATGGTTCAAAGCCAGTCTGGGCACTAAAGTCTGTGAGGTCCTTATCTCAAATTAACCACCAGGAAACCAGAAGTGGTGCCATGGCTAAAGAGCAGTAGCTTTGAACTAAAGAGCTCAGGGACAATGCCCAGGCCCAGAGTTCAAGTCCCATGAACCATTAAAAAAAAGAAAAAAAAAAACATATTTTCTAAGCCCAGTGTGGTGTCTCAGGCCTATAATCCTAGGTACTCAGGAGGCTGAGATCTGAGGATTGCAGTTCAAAGCCAGCCTGAGCAGTAAAGTCCTGAGATTCTTATCTCCAATTAACCACCAGAAAACCGAAAGTGGTGCTATGGCTCAAGGGGTAGGGCAATAGCCTTGAGCTGAAGAGCTCAGGGACAACATCTCGGCCCAGAGTTCAAGTCCCCCAACCAACCAAAACAAAAAAGAAAGAAATATGTTTTCTCATCATTGAAAGAAAGCTCCAGACTCCAGAATGCTAATAGTAGAAAGTAACATGAATAGCAACAGGAAGTGGTCTTTCCTTGAGAATGGTGGCAAAACAGAAATGAATTGAACCGCTTTCTAGAATACAGTGGCTGAAAGTCTCTCCAAGTGCTGAAAGCCACTATTCCCATTTCATTTAATCCTCAGAAGATCCCCATTGTGGGGTGAGGAGAAATATTCCTTTAGCAGGAAAAACCCAGTGTCAGAGAGGAGGCTCCTGCCCAAAGCCACCCACCCAGTGTGTATACAGAATGGGACAGAGGCCCCATCTTGGACCTTTCCTATTACACCATGACTCTTCTTTGTTGAAACTATCTGAATTGAACCACCGATTGGCATGCTCATGAGAAGAGGTTTCCTGGTGAGGCACACTCCACTTTCCTTCTTAAAACTCACATCCTTTCACTCCTCCTCCCCATTTTGAATTATTCACTCACTGATCTGGACGCCTAGAATCACAGTGGTGATGATGAAGTCCTCTCATGGATTCTGATCATTGCCATCCTCTTCCAGGTAAAGACATGACTTCCTTCTTCCTCTTTTCCTCTGGCCTTCTCTCTACACATGAAGTGTCTGGTATAAGAAAGACTACTAAAAATAGCTTGGTGAATCATGATCAAACTCTTTGAAACTAACATGGCAGCTCAACATTTATTTGAAAATAAAACCCACTTGTAATAAGGTGATTCTCAAAGCAGGACTTGCAAAGCAGCCACGATTTGTGGATATTGTATAAGGAATCCAGCTGGATTCTTGGCTGTCAGTACTCGTTTTCACAAGGAAGTAACTGGTTAAAAGCAAAATTCCTCCTCCCTGATTCTTCCCCTAAAAGAGTCCTCCACAGTAATCTAGAAGTTTTGCCATGTTGATTCATTTCATGACTCTTTTCTCAAGATTTTCCACAGCAGAAAGAAGGTCACCACATGAGCAAGCAACCAAACCAATAAAGCTATAGCAGGGACCAATAAATGAGAGGACACAGATGTTAAAAATCCCAAATGATGGGCTGGGAGTTTGGCCTAGTGGTAGAGTGCTTGCCTAGCATGCACAAAGATCCAGGTTCGATTCCTCAGTACCACATACATAGTAAAAAGCTGGAAGTGGTGCTGAAGCTCAAGTGCTAGAGATCTAGCCTTGAGAAAGTCTAAGGACAGTGCTCAGGCCCTGAACTCAAGCCCAGGAGTGGCAAAAGAAAATAATAATAATCCCAAGTGATGGGCTGGGAGTTTGGTCTAGTAGCAGAGTGCTTGCCTAGCATGCAAGAAGATCCAGGTTCGATTCCTTGATATCATATACATAGGAAAAAGAAAAAAAAAAGCTAGAAGTGGTGCCGTGGCTCAAGTGGCAGACCACTAGCCTTGAGAAAGCCCATGGACAGTGCTCAGGCCCTGAGTTCAAGCCCCAGGACTGACAAAACAAAACAAAAAAAATCTCAAGTGCTACCACTAATGTAAAGGTAGACACTGCTACATCATGAATGTCTATCCTAACAGTCAGAGTCACCTGCCCTGTGCCATGCTTCTGTGCTCTTCATAGTGGCAAAGAGATTTTCTACCCTGCATTGCATGGTACTCTTGAAGCAATGTCAGATGGAAGTCAAACAAATGCTTTCTTAACCACAATTAGCTGAGCAAACGTGCACATGCAAATCTCTGCTGCTTTTTTGGTCTGGTTTAGAAAACTAAGTTGTTAACTGACTCCTCAAATTCTAAGGGACCTCAATGTCCTTCCAATCTACCCTTTCTCTCATAAATGTCCAGTCTACTCCTGTCAGGAAAGACAAAAGTCTGCCTATGAAGGCAGCCAATGTTTTGATCAGGCTTTTTTCTTTCTTTTGTTGGTCATGGGGCTTGAACTCAGGGCTTAGGGAACTGTCCCTGAGCTTTCATGCTGAAGGCTGGTGCTCTACCACTTTGAGCCACAGTTCTACTTCTGGTTTGGGGATGGTTCATTGGAAGTAAGTCTCAGGGACTTTCCTGCCTAGGCTGGGACTTTGAACCACAATCCTTACATCTCAGCCTCCTAAGTAGCAGGGACTATAGGAATAAACCATCAGTGACCAGCATCTCACAAGGAGGAAGTAGTTGGCATTCACTTCTTGTCCCAGCTACTCAGAAGGCTGAGGTGGGAGAATCTCTTGATTCCCTCTAGTTCTTGACCACCCAAAAAACTAGAGGTCAACCCAGGCAACATAGCAAGCAAGACCCCCACCAGAAAAAAAAAAATGAACAAGAAAAATTTGCATAATGCTCACCTTCACAGCTTGCTTGGTGCTTGGGCTCTCAGTTCAAGACCCAGGACTGGCAAAAAAAAAAAAGAGGAGAGGTTAATCTGTTCACCTTTTCTCAACCTTCTAAGGGGTCTTGAATAGACACTTTTCTCTGATATAGGTAAAGGTTTACATGTTTTGCTTTTCTTTTATCATTTGTATCAATAGATACCAGAAAAATACATTCCTTTATAACTACAAAAGGTTTAAATATTAAGAAAAATGACTTACCAGTTCAGCACCAGGTGAACAGTGGCTTACATCTGTAATCCTAGCTACTCAGGAGGCTGAGATAAAAGGATCAGGATTGGAAGGCTAGAGAGTTCTTACAACTTTGATCTCCAATTAGCCCTCCTTTCCCCCCCCCAAAAAATACAAAAGTGGAGTTGTGGCTCAAGTGATAAAGCACTAACTCTGAGCAATAAAGTTCAGGGATAGTGCCAAGGCCCCGAGTTCAAGCCCCAGTACACTAAAAATGGAGACAATATTAAAACAAGCACATTGTGACATGTGTGAGATTTTTTTCTTCTAGACTGCTATTCTTTCATGTAGATAGGCTTTTGAGATAGAGCTGTTCCAAAAGATTTATTAAGAGACACATTCACTCACCATTTCTCAGATGCACCTCAATCAGAGAGTTTCCATACCAGCTTTCAGTCATTTCCTCCAGGGTAACAGAGCAGTACGGAAATGGAAGGAGAGAACTAGCAGGACAGCCTTTCCATTTTCTCATCCTCTGACCCATAGGAAAGACAGACAGTAGGGCCACTGGTCAGAGAAAGTAGAGGCCAGGAGTTTGGCCTAGTGGCAGAGTGCTTGCCTAACATTCATGAAAACCCAGGTTCGATTCCTCCGTACACATACACAGAAAAAGCTGGAAGTGGTGCTGTGGCTCAGGTGGTAAAGTGCTAGCCTTGAGAAAGGCCCAAGGACAGTGTTCGGGCACTGAGTTCAAGCCCCAGGACTGGCAAAAAAAAAAAAAAAGAAAGAAAGAAAGAATGTTAGGATATTCCTAGGAACATAGGAGGTCTATTTGGGGTAACTTCCTTCTCCTTTGCATCCACCAGAGGGCACCCTAAAATCTCACGTGCTCCCTTGTGAGCCTGCTTGAGAGGGCTCTTAACTTCTCTTGCACCCTGCGGGCTAAATGTGACAATAGACGCAAAGTTCCTGGCTTGGGATGACCAATAAATGTTTCTTTTCCTTCTGTCACCTTGTGTAAGCAGGATGAGAGTCGCCCCAGGGCAGAATCCTCGAGGTTCTCAGCTTGCCTCCTATAACTTAGAGCCTGCAGATCCTGCCAGAAAATTAATTCTGGGGTTCCCCTGCCCAATCTGTTGAATGATGACCTCTGATGAGGCTATGACAGAGAGCATCACAACAGCTGGATCAGAGAAGCTGCTTTGCTACTTGGGGCAGGAAGGTGGCTGGGATCCCAATGCTGAAACAAGTCCTGAACCAGTTCACAGACAATTGTTACTTCATGGGAAGGAGAGAGCTCTGCATTCTCCTACCTCCCCCTTCATCTCTCTCTCCTCCTCTCCCTTCCCTTCTCCTTCTCCTCTTCTCTCTTCTCCTTCTTCTACACTATTAAAACCAGACTGTTTCCAGCAACTTAAGGAGACCAAGAGCCAATTTAGTTTAATACTTGTTTTCCTGTGGTTGTTGTTGTTGTTTAAGGTTTTTATTCCGTAGACCCTATTAGAACACTAAGTGTGTTTCCCAATTTGCTTAAGGAGACCAACTTTCCACAAGAGGCTAACCCATTGCCAAGCCTGACATAGATAAGCATAACCCCCACGATGCCATGTTCACCTGTCTAACCACTTCAACCTCACTTCATCTTTTCACTCATTTTCTAATCTAAAGTGGGAGAGCCAGAAGCCCCAGTCCAGGGCCTTCACCATGTTCTGGTGATTTTTATAAGCTTCTGGCCTGCCCCTCCACTTACCAGATGTTATGACCAGCTTCACTTCTGCCAGGCTTGCTAGGCATGTTCCCTGTAACTTTTTCCTCTCTTTCAGTATTTCACTCCTGAATAGAATGAGATGTCGGGGTATAGGAAGGAAGAAGACCATACAGGCTGATTTACAAGGTGCTGTGGGGTTTTCTTCTATTAGTCTCTGTTTTCTTATTAGAGTTTTCATCTCTTTGGGGGGAAATCATGGGGCTTGAACTCAAGGGCCTGGGCACTGTTTCTGAACTTATTTTGCTCAAGCTAGCACTCTAGCATTTCTTGAACCACAACTCCACTTCTGCCTTTTTTTGGTAATCTATAGGAGAGTCTCATGGATTCTACTGCCCAGGCTGGCTTTGAATTGTGATCCTGAGATCTCAGCCTCCTGAATAGCTAGGATTAGAGGCAGAGGCAGAGGCCACTGGTGCCCAGCTCTTGAAGAAGGACCTTAGTGAACTTGGGCTCACTCATGGGGAGTGCTGGGGTGAGGTACAGGGGAGGAACAATAGACTTCCACTTTGTCTACAGAGCAGATGGAAGGATAGAGTGAGAAATAACTGAGAGATTGTCTTCAATAATGCTAACTTTAGGAACTTTAGGGAGAAGAAGAATGGACACCCAAAGGATTCTCTGAGAACCTGCCATTCACCTGGTATACTACACAGAGTTATTTTGTTTGTTTGTTTCTGCTAGTACCAGGGCTTGAACTCAGGGCCTGACACTCACTCAGCTTTGCCAACTCAGCTGGTTCTCTATTACTCGAGTTACATGTCTAGCCGGGCATTTTGTTGCTTAACTACAGATGGAGTTTAGTGGGCTTTCCTGTGTAGGTTGGCTTTAAATGGTGAGCCTCCAGGTCTTAGTAGCTACAAGTACAGGTTTAAGTCCCTGGTGCTCAGATAACCATGGTTGAAGATTTGATTTCAGGCCTTGTGGATCCAAGAGAGTCCCCAGTGTCAATGTGTCATATTTATCTGGCTCCCAGAAACAACAGTGTAAAAAGCCAGAGGCTCAAGGATGAATTCACAACAAGACTGCAGCTGTTGGGCCAAACAGAAGGTTTGAGTCAACAAATAGGAACATTCTCTCCCAGAATGTTAATTGCTTTGGGAGTCAAATTATAATCAGAAAGTCATTTAATTCACTTAAAGTGAAAAATAAAGATAGGAAGTGAGTAAAATTCCTGATAGCCCAGACTTTTTGATAGATGGACTACTTAGGAAATCCAGTTATTAGACTTCATGGTGAGCACAGAACCAGAGCAGGAGGCATTTGCTGTGCCTAAGGTGTTTCTTTCAGCTGACAAAGCTTGAGCCCCTGCACTGGGAGAGGACGAGCACTATGTATTTCCCTCCAAAAGTCTGTTTTCTTGGCTTCTGCCTCTTAAACAAGGTTCCAAGTCATTTGTTTTCACCTTATTTTCTGGGGTTACTTCCAAATGAGCCCAATTGGAATCTTCCCAGTTCTAAAACTTTACTAGACTCACATTTATGAGCAGCTTCTTGTTTTCTTAGCACAGATAGCTAGTTCATTTCACCAAGTATAGATTCTTGTTCAGCTCTTGAACATCTTAGGTTTGATGGGTTTTTTTTGTTTGTTTGTTTGTTTTTTTGCCAGTCCTGGGCTTGAGCTCAGGGCCTGAGCTCTGTCCTTGGACTTTATCAAGGCTAGAGCTCTACCACTTGAGCCTCAGCACCACTTCTGGCTTTTTTTCTATGTATGTGGTACTGAGGAATCGAACCCGGGTCTTCATGCATGCTAGGCAAGCACTTTAACCACTAGGCCAAACTCCCAGCCCTAGGTTTGATGTTTTGATCAGCCTTATATTTTCTATAGAAAGCTCTGTGTGTGTGTGGTGAGGGGATGTCTGTGTCTGTGTCTGTGCTTCACAAATTTGGAAATGGATACCTATAAGGACTGAGAGCCTGGTCCTGGCTCTGTGTTATCGTTCAGATCCCATGATATCTTACTGATCACATTGAGTTGCTTTCTACTAGTAAGTTTCATCTAGAAGAAAAAAAAAATCCATGTGTCTTGGAGTATTGTCTTTCAAATGTGGGTTCTTGTGCAGAACAATGAACTGAAGATGAGAAGGCATAAATTAAAAGACCACTCAGGTACAGCCACCTAATACAGGCACATGCAGGCCTAGACTGAGAGCATTCAGTGACCTTGCTAGAGGGAAAAGAGTAAGTAGATTTTTTTTTTTGTAGAATCTGAGTGTGTCAGAGGCAAGAGGACAAATACTATACTATCAAGTGACCTTACAGGAGGTGACAGGGAAGAAAATTACACTACAGAACATCACAGACCACACCTCCTGGACATGTGTCATTCCCAGAACTGGGACTTGGACTGTGGCTGTGTCTGCAGCCAACTCAAGAGGAAGTTCCTTGCCCACTCATATTAAGATAATGGACCTGTGCAATACTGGTGAGTACTTATTCTTTGTCTTCACCTGTGGAAACTGTTTCTTACTTCCTGCAGGCCCAGTCCACAGCCTGGCATCTATAGCTGTCTTTTCCAATCCGCTATGAGTGGTCTTAGGCAAGTGATATCAGATCTCTGTACTCCAATTTCTTCCTCTCTAAAAAAGGAAATATTTTACCTATCTTGCAGGTCATCATAAGATTAAATACATAAAGCCAACCATTGGTTGCTCACACTTGTAATTCTAGCTACTCAGAGAGATGAGATCTGAGCTCATGCCTGTAATCCTAGCTATTCAGGGGTTGAGATCTGAGGATGGTGGCTCAAAGCCAATCCAAGCACTAACGACTCCTGAGACTCATCTCCAATTAACTACTAGAAAATGGGAAGTGGTACTATGGCTCCAGGGGTAGGGAAGTAGCCTTGAGCTGAAGAGCTCAAGGACAATGCCTAGGCCCAGAGTTCAAGCTCTATGACTACACAAAAAAGAAAGAAGGAAAGAAAGAAAAAAACAAAGAAAGAAAGAAAGAAAAGAAAAGAAGCTGAGATCTGAAGATCACAATTCAAAACCATCCCAGGAGGGCAAATCCATGAGATTCTTATCTCCAATTAAACAGCAAAAAGTAGGTAGAAATGTGGCTCAAGTGGTAGAGTGCCAGCCTTGAGCAGAAAAATGCAAGATGAGAATGTAAGGTCCTGAGTTAAACCCTCACTCCCAGTACAAAATAAATAAATAAATAGATTTTAAAAGATTAAATATATAGCAAGTACTTAATAAAATACTACTTAGGAAAATATTAGTTATATCAAATTAAATACTAACAGTTTTCAATTACACTGTTTTATAGATGTAAGATTCATACATACTGTTAAATTCAACATAAAAATTTTTGGATTTACCATTCAGAATGTATTTTTCAATCAATAATATTAAAATGAGATTCTGTCTGTGATAAAACTGTAGTAAAACTCTATTCCATCATGGCTTTTTACTACACAAACTTAGATATACATCTAGTTATCTTCATCAAAAAACTCCATTTATAGTCACATTCTCGAAAAATAACTCTGTATAATAAAAACGCATGATTATCCAAGAAAATGGATGTTAACACTACCACTCAAGACCAATATTCTAGAAGAATTCACTGTCAACACTGTCAATCAACCTACCATAAAAACTAATGACTAAACCAAATAAAAGTAGAATTACCCTTTCTTAAAATTCAGTATAATAATTTTAGTTATATGTGGGTCTACCACAATCATTTTAAAGAAATATCTACCGAAACATTATGATCCCATACTCACTGTTAAATCTTGGTTCTGTTTCTTCTCAGTTGTATATCAAAAAGCCAAGGATCATATACTGAAATGACTGGGGAATAATGAAATGGTTGGGGGCAGAAAAGCTACACCCGGACATGGCCCCTCGCAGTTAGAACTGTTCTTACCAAAGGACTGACTACAGAAACTTAATTATCTTCTTACATGAAAGATGTTCACAGAAAGATGGCTTGGGGTGGGTGACAGCTTTGTGACTTCAGGCCTCCAGGCTCCTCTTCCATTCTCTCTGCCAAGCCTGGCTCTCAATCCCCAACATGGAATCGGTCCAAAATAGCTGCCAAAACTGTGTTTCCTTTTAGGCAATAGAATAGAAGGAAGGAATAAGGGCGCTCAGCTTCACTCTCAAGGAGTTTTGCAGCTAGGCACTGGTGGCTCATGGCTGTAATCCTAGATACTCAGGAAGTTAGGACCTAAGGATCGTGGTTCAAAGCCAACCTGAGCAGGAAAGTCTGTGAGATTCATCTCCAATAAACTAATAAGAAAAATGGCACTGGGGCTCAAGTTGTACTCAAATAGCCTTGAGTACAAAGAGGCTCAGGCCCTGAGTTCAAATCCCCAGAACAGGCAAAAGTTAAAAAATTAAACTAAATTAAAGCAAAAGACTTCAAGGGAGAGGGCTGCGGTGGGGAATGCTTGCTTAACATACTTAAGGCACTATGTAACTGCACCATGAACACACCAAAAAAGTCATAAAGGGAGCAATAAATATATAAAAATATGTTTGACATAACTAGGAATTAGTGAAATGCAAACTCTGAAAATCATGGAAGACCAAATCAGATTGACAGCATAAGTAGGATGGTGACAGTGTAGGGGGAGAAATACTGTTGTCAGCTGTTGGGTGGTACAATGTCTGGAAAGCCATTTGACAATAAATAATGAACTTGAAATATGCACATATTTTTTATTGTTGGGATAATGTATAGAGGGGTTACAGTTATATTAGTCAGATAATGGGTACATTATTTCTCGAACCTTGATACCCCTACTCATGTTTTTGTTCCCCTTTCCTTCCCCCCATCAAGGAATTTTACTATCAGGACTTCATCTTCTGCAAATAATAAGTATTATAATGTAAGTGCAAAGATGTTTGTTAAAATTGTTTCACATGGTGAAACACTGTGACCAAAAATAGTACAGTAATAGAGAATGGACTGTTTAATATATCAGGACCCTCACTGTTATAATCTCATACCAGCACTCAAGTGACAAGGTAGATACATAGATACATATATATATTTTTTAATTTTAATTTTTTTGGTGGGTCATGGGGCTTGAACTCAGCCTACCGCTGGGCCTGGGCCTTGATGTCCTTGAGCTCTTCAGCTCAAGACTACCACCCTACCCTTGAGCCAAGTCCCACTTCCCATTTTCTAGAGGTTAATTGGAGATGAGTATCTCAGGTCCTTTTGTGCCCAGGCTGGCTTTGAACCTTGATCCTCAGAGGCCTCCTGAGTAGTTAGGATTACAGGTGTGCGCCACCACGCCCGGCTAAGGTGGATATATTTTTATTGGCATGGAATGATACATGGCCTAAGTGACAGAATAGGTATGCAAAAGTGTACACAGGACAATGCCATTTTAAATATGTAAATATTTACCTGAGCTTGTGTTTCCCACAGAGGAAAAACGAGTTCAGAAAACACAGAAATGTTAGCAGACCTTCTCTTTGTGTCATTGGATTACAGGTGATCTTTCTACCAGTTTGCACTTTTGGTAGTACTGTGGATTGAACTCAGGGCTTCACACTTGCTAGGTGAGTGCTCTGTCACTCAAGCGACACACACCCCAATACTTTGACTTTCAGTGTATTTTTCAGAAAGGGTTTCACATTTTTGCACTTTTACCTGAACCAATCTCAGACCAAGATCCTCTTATTTCTGTCTCCCAAATAGCTGGGATTGCAGGTGAGTACCACGATACTTGGCTCCTTCATTGTTGTAATTATTCCATTTTTCTTCAATAAATAGGCATCATACAGAAAAATTTTCAGGTCAAGTCTACCTTTTTTTTTTGCTCAAAGCTAGTAAGCCACAGCTCTTACGTTTGGCTTTTTGGCTGTGAGATTAACGTTCCTGCTCATCTGGATTTGAATCATGATCCTCAGATCTCAACCTCCTGAGTAGATAAAATTACACGTGTGAGCCAACAGCTCCCAGCTTACTGTTTTAAAAATGCACTACATTGGGCCAGGAGTTTGGCTTAGTGGTTAAAGTGCTTGCCTAGTATACACAAAGACCTGGGTTTGATTCCTTGGTACCACATACATAGAAAAAAAGCTGGAAGTGGTGCTGAGGCTCAAGTGGTAGAGCTCTAACCTTGAGAAAGTCCAAGGACAGTGCTCAAGCCCTAAGCTCAAGCCCAGGACTAGCAAAAAAAAAAAATGCACTACGTTAAAGCCAAACATGATGGCACATGTCTGTAATTTTAGTACTTGGAATGTGGAGTCAGAAAGATCACGAATTTGAGGCCAGCCTGGATAAATATTAGAACTATCTCAAGGAACCTCAAACCTCACTGCATATAGGTCTGAAAGTTATAAAACTTGTAAGATGGATATCTTCATTCCAGGTTATTTACTTAGATTTAGTAACAATTTATCAAAGTGACACATCCATCATTCTAGAATTTACCTCCCCATGTGTGTTCCTGCTTGAAAGGGACAGACAATGCCTTAACATAATTTATGTGGGTTTGTATTGATTTGGAGGAAGCAAGTACAATTTATTTTGGCAGAAGGAATTTGCTACAGCATTGCATGTCAGGAAAATTATAGATATATGGGAGGGGAAACTGGGAAAGAGGAAGGGGTGACATTGCCCAAAAGAACTTATTACCTCATTTAGGAAATGGTAACCCCTGTGTAATCACTTTAATAATTAAAAAATAATAAAGATGTATAAAACCCACATATCAATATGTAAAAGACCTAGTACTAGGACACAAGAACTCTTCAAACAAAAAAAGAGTTGGAAGTCAGAAAACAAAAGCCAGCAAAAATCCAGGCTGGAGGTAGGGTTCAAGTAGTAGAGTGCCAACCAACCAAGCACAATGCTGCTCATGCCTGTACTATAATCCTAGCTACTCAAAAAATAGAGATCAGGAAAATCCCAGTTCAAGGCTGATGCTAGAACTGAGGTCCTCTCCTTTTCTCTTTTGCCTTGAGGACAGACCCTTGGGCCACATGCATGCTAGGAAACCTTTTACATCTGAACTGTACCCCTAGATCAACTAGCTACTTTGAGATTAGTCTGGTGGTATAAAATAATAATATATGAGTGATATGAAGGTTTACTCTATAACCAAGTAATTCTGGGTTTGAATATCCAGAGCTGATCAAAGACATGCAACAGAATGTTCTCCACACCTGGGTCTGTACGGACAGTTAGAAGAAACTCCTCATAGTCACTTGGAGATTGTACACATAAAGGGTTTGGGGATCAGTCTGCAGAAATGAACTAGATTTACAAAGCAGGAGTATGGATATATGCCAGACACACAAGATCAAGTAAAAAGAAAAAAAAAGGAAGAAGGGAAGGAAGGAAGGAAGAAAGGAAGGAAAGGAGGGAGGGAGGGAGAAAGAAAATGTGTTATATTTATCTGTCAGGTATGTTTTATGAAAATCCAACAAACCACAAAAGTACACTAATTCTCAAGGATTCATAGGTCTACAGAGATGTATAGAAGGTGAATTAGAAGGCTTCTCATTAAATTCACTAGAATGAACATGTATGAGGACACAGAAATAAAATGTAAAGGGGAAAATAATTCCACAAATAATATTCCACAGGGGCTCTGCAAAGCTCATGATGTTTAGTTCTCCAATGCCCAAGAAATGGGGTGAACTTCAACGGGTGACCTGGAAGTACTCAGATTGGTTCTTCCTGAATGGTGGCTGGGATGCGCTGCTGTGATTTATGCTATATTTATCTTTACTGATTTTCTTTTCCCTCCTCTTTTCTTCCCCCATAAAGGGTCTCTGGCTCCTCGTGAGGTCTCTGTAAACTCAGAGGAAACTCAGAGGGCCATTGTGGTGGCCTGGCAGCCTCCCAAGAAGGCTACCTCTGCTGTTCAGGAGTATGTGCTAGAATGGAAGTCATTGCATCCAGAGGCCAGCATGCAACCCCCTCTAAACTGGCTGCGGGTTCCCTCCTACAACATGTCAGCTCTGATCACAGGTGTGGAATACTTCACCTTCCTTTTAGAGGGCTACCATGTCCAGTTTGGTTTGGTGATGCTACAGGCAGAGGCCCAAAGCATGCCTTCAATGATCACAATGAGCCCATTACAACAACACTGCACAATCCACTACTACAGCCATAGAACAACTGCTCAACTAAAATACCACACAGCTGGCACAGTGCCAACAAGGCAAAAGAAAAATGGAATCATGGCTGTATAGCTGAGGTCAGCTATACAGCCATGATTCCATTTTTCTTTTGTCTATGTGATAGGTACCTTTGTCTTTGGAAATTCATTTAATTTAAAGCAAGCCTGGGCATTGTCATTATTTTAAACTGTCACACAGTTAGGAAATTAGGATAGCTCTATTCCCAATTCTGCTACTTGTTACTATGTGATAATTAATCCAGAGTTATGTATATGAAGATTGGCATCTATAATCCTTGGTTCCTGATGCTAGCAGTTAGAGTCAAGTGATGGAAAGCAGCTGAAAATTATAGTAAAGTAATAGAATAGCTGGGCACTGGTGGCACAGCTATGATCCTACCTACTTGGGAGGCTGAGATCTGAGAATTGGAATTGGAAGTCAGCCCAAGCAGGAACTTTCAAGAGACTCTTATCTCCAATGAACCACCAAAAAGCCCAAAAGTGGAGCTGTGGTATAAGTGGTAGAGCACTAGCCTAGAGCAAAACAGTGTCCAGGTCCTGAGTTCAAGCCCCAGTCCCTAGACATAATAAAATAGCTCCTGTGTGACTCAGCATGCCTGTTTAAGAACATACTTGGCCAGGCACTGTTGGCTCACCCTTGTAATCCTAGCTACTCAGGAGGATGAGATCTGAAGATCTCAGTTCAATGCCAGCCTGGACAGGAATGTCTGTGAGACTCTTATCTCCAATTAACCACAAGAAAACCAGAAGTGGCACTGTGGCTCAAAGTGGTAGAATGCTAGCCTTGAGCAAAAGGGCTCAGGGACAGTGCCCAGGCCTGACAAAAAAAGAAAAAAAAATCTTTTCCTTGCAGAGAACATAAAGCCTTACGTGTGTTATGAGATCTGCGTGCATGCACTGTCGGAGGGCGGAGCAGGATGCAGCTGTGTCCAGGGTAGCTCCAGCAACAAAGGTGAGCCTGGCAACTTCTACCAAGTATTAGTTGCTGTCAGTCAACAAGTGGGACTCAGAAAGTGACAGATCTCTTATGTCTTCTTTGCAGCACCACTGAGTGGCCCCCACATCAGTGCCATCACAGAGGAAAGTGGGGGTGCTTTTGTTTCCTGGAATCACATCCCAGCCCAAGACCAAATGGGCTGCATCCTCCATTACAGGATATACTGGAAGGAGCGAGACTCCAGATCCCAGCCTGAGCTCTGTGGTAAGTGTGTAAACCAAGTTCAAGGAACCTCCTTACCTGGATGTCAGGAAAACACAAAATGAGTAAGTGAAGAAAATATAGAAGACCCTTCAGTGCACATATATAAAATTAACTATGTGTATATGTCAAATTGCTAAGGGTACATAAATGAAGTAAATGGATGAGGCTGTCAAAGGACTTCCTCACAGGGCAGGGGAGCATTGCATGAAGCCATAAAAAGCCACTTCTGTAATATCAGAACTCAGGGCACTAAATCAGGAATATCAAGATTGAAGCTAATTTGGACTATGTAATGAGGGTAGGTAGATAGGTAAATTTTTTTTTTGGTCAGTTCTAGGGCTTGACCTCAGGCCTGGGCACTGTCCTTGAGCTTTCTCAAGACTAGCACTCTACCACTTGAGCCACAGCACCACTTCAAGCTTTTTCTTTGTATATGGTACTAAGGAATAGAACCCAGGACTTCATGCATGCTAGGCAAGCACTCTACCACTCGGCCACACTCCTGGCCCTGATAGAATTTTTAAAAGAGCAATAAAGCTACATCAATACTAACTGTATAGACCCTTAAAGTTTGTAAGGAATACATTTAAAGGTCTTCTTAAATCCCTACATTTTCAATCACTCTCATAGCTGGAAAAAATACAGTATAGTTTAAATAAGTCTGATCTATAATTATTCTATCATTCTAGGATCAAAACAATTAAATTCTGGCTCAAGTATTATCTCAAATGATTTGATGACTTACATTGTAGCTATCTTAGTCACTAAGGGATTGGATGTTCCAATCTTTGATTTAATCAGAGCTTTACTTTTTCTTGGCTTGACCTTCCCTTTATCTCATAAGCTGTTGGCTAGCTTTCAGTGGTATGTATCATAAAGAAGGGGACATTTTTATTCTTCCATGTGAGTTAATAGGTCCAAGAATAAATGAAGCCATGCCAAGATGCCTGCAGTAGCACTTTCCCAAGCAAACTTTCGTAGTTTGTCTTTTTTTCTTGACCTTAAGGAGAGTCATAGTGCTAGTCTGCTAAAACTGATAGCTTTCAAAGTTAATTTTTTATTTTATTACATAAATCTTGCTGAGCATGATGATTCACACCTGTAATCCTTGCTGTTCAGGATGCTGAGATCTACAGTTCAAAGCAAGGCTAAAAAATAATCTGAGATTTCATCTCCAAATAGCCAGCCAAAAGCTGGCTCAACTGGCTGAGTATCATCCATTAGCAAGCAAGCTGAACAAGTGGGAAGCCCTGAGTTCAAACTCTGTCTGGTACCAAAACCAAAAACAAACAACATTAAAAACAAAAACCTGGGGCTGGGAGTTTGGCCCAGTGGTAGAGTGCTTGCCTAGTGTGCACAAAGACCCAGATTGCTCGGTACCACATACATAGAAAAAAGCCGTAAGTGATGCTGAGGCTCAAGTGGTAGAGCTCTAGCCTTGAGAAAGTCCAAGGACAGTGCTCAGGCCCTGAGGCTCATTCCCAGGACTGGCAAAAACAAAACAAAACAAAAAACTTTAAAGCTGGGTGCATTGGCTCATACTTATAATCCTAGCTACTCAGGAGGCTGAGATCTGAGATTGTGGTTCAAACTAGTCTCAGGCACTAAAGTTCATGAGATTCTTATCTCCAAACTAACCACCAGAAAACTGGAAGTGGTTCTGTGGCTCAATGGGTAGGGTGGTAGTCTTGAGCTGAAGAGCTCAGGGACAATGCCCAGGCCCAGAGTTCAAGTCCCACAACAGACCCTCCCCCCCAAAAAAAAACATTACCCTTGATAAAAAAAAAAAAAAACATTTAAATATCTCCAGAAGATATAAAGTGAAAATTCTTCCTTTCTTTTCACTTATGCTCTTGGCAGTCCTTTATGCATTTCTCCAAGAAAAAAAAATGAATGCATATGCAAGAATACATCTGGAGTTGTTTTCTGTATTTTGATCTACACTTTACGTTTAGCATTCAGTAACACACCCCAAAAAAACCATTCCACATCATCAGTCCATGTGGATTTATCCTATTTTGTGTGTGAGAGGGAGTCCTGAGGTTTGAACTTAGGGCCAAGGTGCTGTTCCTGGGCTTTTTTGCTCAATGTTAGTGCTCTACCACTTAAGCCACAGCTTTACTTCTAGCATTTTTCTGTTAATTTGAGATGAGGCACACAGACTTTACTGCTTGGCCTGGATTCAAACCTCAATCCTCAGTTCTTAGCCTCATGAGTTCTTATTCCTTTTTTAACAAGCTCTGTAGTATCCCATTACAAAGCCTTACAGTCATTATTCAATTAGCCTAGCATTAATAAACAGAATGAATGATTAGATTGATAAGCATTACTTCCCACTAAGCTTAGCAGTTCTGAAATGTGCCCCAAGAGGTCATCATCTAATCATTTGATTTGTTGTAGGCCATTTGGAATTCTTCAGGTAAAATTTGCCCCCAAATTATTTTCATTTTGGCAAAATTTAAACTGAGGTGTCTGCTTACAACTAGAACAATCAATGTGGTCAGTCTTGTAGATGTGGAAGAAAATCCACATCTTATTTTGCCACAAATCTGATACATCTAAAGCTTCTTAAGGGCTTTAAAAGAAATCGAAGGTGCCCATGCTGGTGGTTCAGGCCTTAATCCTAGCTACTCAGGAGGCGGAGACCTGAGAATCACAGTTCAAAGCCAGCTCAGGCAGAAAAGTCTATGATAACAGACTACCAAAAAGCTACCACAAAGTTGATTATGAAGCTGTGGCTTTGACAAAAGCTCAAGAATAACACCCAGGCCCTAAGTTCAAACCCCCAGCCTCTCACTAAAAAAAAGAAAAAAAAAGTCAAAATGGAGGGAGGATATGGATTCATAGTCCTACTACTCCTGGCCCAGCAGTAGCACTAAGGTGCTGTTAGGAACTGATAGCTGAGGACCTGACCCTGCTTAGATGGAGAAAGGGGGGCGGGGGCAGGGAGGGAGCACAGGGAGATTGGCATCTGCAGTTCAGTGAGCTCCATGGGGCACTCTGCAGTCCAGCCTTTCCACTGAGGTATCTGTAGACAGAGTGGTATATACAATGCCACAGTGGCAAGTGCACCCCCATTCCCAACAGCACATTATGCTTTCTTCCCAGCCAATCATCTTGGCCAACAGCATAAGTAAAAGGGCAGGAGCTATACATTTGGCTCACCACCATTTCCTCCATGAGTTGACAGTGAATGGACAGATGCTCCCTGTTGAAGGCAATGTTGATCAAAAACTCATTTCCACAAACACTGCAGTTATTTTGCCTGGTCCCTTGGGTGGTCCTATCCACAGCCCTTCAGATGGCAGACAGAGCCCACATCTTCCTAAATGGAACCACCTGAGTGATGCCCTCTGCCAAGGTTTGAAGGGCCTCCTCTATCTCTGCAGCACATCACAGTCCAGAGGAAGCAGGACCAGTTTTTCCAGCTTGACTTCTTCCTCCCATTACACAACTCAGCCTATTTTTCCAACCAAACTGCTGACTCCATCAGCCTCACCACTGCTCCCCCTATAGAGCTGCTATTTTTGTTCTTCAAATACACATGTGTGCGAACAAGCTGTATGAGCCCAGCCTCCAACCAATCCCTTCCTTACCCTTCTGTTCCTCCATTGCTCACTCTCCCAGCTCAGCTGGGCTCTGGACTCCTGTACACAGTTGGGCAGTGGATTCCCTGCTGCCCGCTGGTACTTTGCTGTAGCAAGAGGAGCAGAAGCTCATTCTAAAATTAATTTTTAATCCCTTCCTTTACAAAAAGGAAAAGATTTTTTTTGTTCTTTTGTTGTATTATTATTATGTTTTTAGTTCCATCATATGGCTTAAGTCTGTGCAAGCAATTTCACTGGGCTAGAGTAGACTTGGGAATTTTCCAGAAGACAACTTTTCCCACTAGGATATAAAATGAAAAGAGTCAAATGATCTGCTTGGGCCGAGCCTCTGTGGGTGGAGTGGACCAGCCCAGAACTCCATCTCTAGCTACCCATAATAATCAAGAGTGGATAGACTAAGGACATGGTCAGTATCTATCATTAAATGATAGATACTCTTCGAAGCAAACAGTCTACCTTTGTATGTCAGAGGCTAGCACAGTCAGTCACCAAGGTTCTCGTTATTCCTATAAAGTTGACATGCAAAAGGTCATTGAGCATGCCTAGGGTTTATGAGCCACATTGTGAGACTGAGACCAAGTGCTGAGTTCTGTTTCCAGACTAATCACCTGCAAAGACCTAGGACATCTGAAGGAGCTAACAGCTATCTACAAACTGCTCAAGTTTTGGTCTTGACTTTATAATCCTCCCTAGCATTTTTTATTCTAGCACTAGGGCTTGAGCTCAAAGACTCTCAAACTTGCTGTCCTGATACTCTACCAGTTGAACAATACCTCCAGTCTGACGTTGTGCTGGTTATTATGGTTATTTTCTTCCTGGGTTGGCTTTGAACCACAACCTTTGCTGGAATTGTAGGTATGTACTACTAAAGGCCACCAACATCTGTGCTTCTTGGAAGAGGAAAACTGCATTGGAACACTGCTCAAAAAAGCAAAATCTTCCCCGCAGAGAAACTGGAGGAGTATTAGAGCATAAGGAACTGGAAGTCCCAACTTACGTTGCTGAATAGATCTCCTCTCAGAACCATTGCTCTGATTGTTAATCATCTTATATCAAACTAAAGCATGGTGGTTCATATGTATAATCCTAACTTCCATGGA
Organism: Megascapheus bottae; assembly: GCF_031878675.1. Taxonomy (NCBI): domain Eukaryota; kingdom Metazoa; phylum Chordata; class Mammalia; order Rodentia; family Geomyidae; genus Megascapheus; species Megascapheus bottae. Next base: position 39,300,013 of record NC_143514.1, on the reverse strand, counting down.
GGGAGAGAATGGGAGGATCACAGTTTGAGGTCAGCCTGGGCAAAAAGTTCACAAGGCCCCATCTCAACAGAAAGGGTTGAGTGTAGAGGTGTTCCACTGTCAGTCAAGCTATGCAGAAAGGGTGAACAGAAGGATCACAGCTAAGGTGAGCTTGGGTAGAAATGTGAAGTCCTATCCAAAAAATAATGGAAACACAATTAACAGAAGCATGGCTTAAGAGGCAGAATGCTTCCCTAGTAAGTATAAAGCTCAGAGTTCAAATCCCAGTACCATTAAAAGCAAAAGAAGCTAGGTGCAGTGGCTCACACCTGTCATCCTAGCTACTCAGGAGGCTGAGATCTGAGGATCGAGGTTCAAAGCCAGCTTAGGCACAAAAGGCCATGAGACTCTTATCTCCAATTAATCACTAGAAAAGGGGATGTGGGGCTGTGGCTCTAGGGGTAGGGTGGTAGCCTTGAGCTGAAGAGCTCAGGGACAGGGCTCAAGCCCAGAATTCAAGCCCCATGATCCAAAAAAAAAAAAAAGAACAAAAGTCAATTTTGAAATGTGGGTATGTCAAATTTCATAAATTGCTAAACTTGGTTTTGAAAAAATTCCGTTACTTTGAAACCAATTTGTACATTGACTTCCCTCCTCAAAAATGCTCACATATAGCTGGAATCTGTGGTTCATGCTTGTAATCATAGCTTCTCAGGAGACTGAGATCTGAGGATCAAGGTTTGAAGTCAGCTCAAGAATAAAGTTGGGGCCGGGAATTTGGCCTACTGGTAAGATTGCTTGCCTAACATGCATGAAGACCCAGGTTCGATACCTCCATACCTCATAAATAGTAAAAAGCTAGAAGTGGTGCTGTGGCTCAAGTGGTAGAGTTCTAGCTTTGAGAAAGCCCAAGGACAGTGCTCTGGCCCTGAGTTCTGTCCCCACAACTGGCAAAAGAAAAAAAAAAGAATAAAGTTGAAGACTATCTCTAATCAGCAAGAAGCTGGCTGCATGCATGGCTCAAGTGGTAGAGCTGGTATTGAGTGAAAAAGCACACACACACACACACACACACACACACACACATTACAAATACACTTGATTACATTATTCAGAGAAAACCAGAGAAATTGTTCCACGTAAATAATTTCAAGGGCAAAATGACAGAAAAAAAATCTTTCAGAAGATTTTACCCTGGGAAAAGTATGTGAAATACTACATAAGGAGGCCTCTACAATTGACCATGCTGAGACCTATTAGACTATGAACTGTTGGGAACTAAGGATATTGGTTTTTGAAAGTAGGGATATGCTGTTTTCCTCTTTCAAGCTAAATGAAGCATTAACAACAACAACAACAACAACAAAAAAAACCAAGAGGCTGCATCCAACTGTTTTCTGAACTCATGGCTTTTTTCTTTATCTGCCTTCCAGAAATTCCTTACAGACCCTTCCAAAATTCACTCCCAATGAATAAGCTGCATGCCAGAGTGACCTATGTCCTGTGGATGACAGCTCTGACAGCTGCTGGTGAAAGTCCCCAGGGAAATGAGAGGGAGTTTTGTCTGCAAGGTAAGAGGTGGCTCTGAAGATGGAGAGCGAATAGGAGTACATTGGTATACAAAGTGTGGCCACAGAGAGAATCAGATTTTCCTAGATTCACTAATTACTTCTCATTGCCACATTTCATTCTTGCTATTTCCTCTAATTGTAGAGCCCTCCCATGTCACTGTCACTTGGAGACAGTGTCAACTTTTCAAAACTGATAAGATATGGTTCCTCCTCCAAGAAGCCTTCTCAGATGCATTCCATCCTCTCTTCATAATGGAGTAGGGAGGGGTCAAAGGGGTCAAATAGCCCTATTCCAACTGCATATCCTGTTTCTCTCTCTCTCTCTCTCTCTCTCTCTCTCTCTCTCTCTCTCTCTCTCTCTCTTTCTTGCCCCTCTCCATCCCTCTCTCCCTCCTTCCATCCCACTCTCCCTCCCTCTCCCCTTCACCCCCCCCTCCTCTCTCATGGGGCTTGAACTCTGGGCCTGGGCACTGTCCCTGAGCTCTTCAGCTCAAGGCTACTGCCCCACCCCCTAACCCACAGCCCAACTTCCCATTTTCTAGTAATTAATTGGAGATAAGAGTCTCACAGTCTTTAGTGCCTGGGCTGGCTTTGAACATCAGTCCTCAGATCTCAGCATCCTGGGTAGGATTACAGGTGTGAGACACCTCACCCAGCTATCTCTGTCTTTAGAATGGTGTTCAGTACACAGTACTTACTCAGTATCTATGCCAAGTATTTATTCACGAATCCCTAGTACCTGTGTGGATCACACATGTAAATACTGCTACCAGAAGGCTGAAATTTGAGGATTGCTCATTATTCTGAGGCAAGACTGGGTAGGAAAGTAAGTGAAACTTTTATCTCTAATTAACCATCAAAAAAAAACAGAAGTAGAGCTAGCTACTCAGGAGGCTGAGATCTGGAGATCATGATTTAAAGCCAGCCAGGACACAAAAGTCCGTGAGATTTTTATCTCCAATTAACCACCAGAAAACTGAAGTGGCACTGTGGCTCAAGAGGTAGGTAAGTAGCCTTGAGCTTATCAGCTCAAGGACAGTACCCAGGCTCAGAGTTCAAGCCCCACAACTGACCAAAAAAAAATAGTGAAATGCTCTATTTCTCTTCAAGGGCAGAAATAGGCACAATTTCAAAGACCTGGCTTGCATGGAAGCCTCAGCCCATGGTTTGATAAAATTAAAAACTACCAGTCCTTGGGATTTTTTTTTCTGTTTGGATACTTTGGCATGCTTTCTAAACACTGTCTTCATAACTGCACAGTAGATAATCATTTGCACATTATAGTGAATAACCTGAGGCCCACAGATCTCACATCTATTAGTGACAAAGCTGAGACTAGAACTTGGAGTTTCAAATCACAATGGCGCTTTGTACACCACACTTCTGTTTTTGTGCCTGTGAGATGGGAGAGCCCCTTTAAGGTTGGAGTCTTCACAGCACCACAAAATATGTGCCTAAGAGCCCTTAGTCTCTAAGCAAGTGGACAGAAACAGATGGGTTTTTCTCCTGTGCCCAGATACCCAGGAGCTGTGATTAGGGTACAAAGAATTTTAAATAATCACTGAAGACAATTCATTAACAGGATTTGCTAACTTTTCAGGTAAAGGTACTTGGAAAGCATTTGTGATATCAAGCGTTTGCATTGCCATTGTCATCGTGGGTATCTTCTCCACGCAGTACTTCCGGCAAAAGTGAGTGGGCTCTACTTGCCAATTTGGTATATGTATGTTTAAAAAATAGTATTAGTAATTATTGCTACTGTGGGTCAGGCAAATAGAAATGCTGATACAAGCTGGGTGATAGTTCACGTCTGTAATCCTAGCTACTCAGGATGCTGAGATCTGAGGATCAAGATTCGAAGCCAACCCAGGCACAAAAGAACCTGAGACTCTTATCTCCAATTAACCTCTAGAAAATGAAAACAGGAAGTGGGGCTTGGCTCAAGGGTAGGGCGGTAGCCTTGAATTGAAGAGTTCAGGGACAGCACCCAGGCCCAGGATTAGGGTGGTAACTTTGAGCTGAAGAGCTGCAGGACAGTGCTCAGGCCCAGTTCAAGCCCATGACCCACAGAAAAAGAAAAGAAATGCTAATACATTACTGATGGCACAATAAATGTACCCATCCCTTTTGGGTGTCATATTTTAAATGTGTATCTTTGACCTAGAGATTACTACTTATGTATGTAAATACTTAATGAGAAATGTTTACTGAAATGCTTTTCAGAAAGGAACATTTGAAGCAAAGTAAATGCACAATGATATGGAATTGGTTAACCTAACTCTGTATATCTCAAAACACATTCTGAATCCATAAACATAATTAAATGTTACTGCTTGCTACATTACATTTTAAAAAGCAGGTTACAACATGTTATTTTTTAAAAAATACTGTATAATCACATACATATAAAGGATATATAAACTAATTGCCTACCGTCAAAATAATAAGATTTAAACAACTATCAGTTCTTATCCAGGTAAAGGAAGTAGATCCCGGACCTAGGATCCTTTACTTTTCTGTTCCACTATCCTGATACAGTGTCCATCTTCAACTTTATCTCGTTTCCTTGGCTACAGAAACTGCAGCCACCACGCTTGCAGTCTACAACCACAGGAGGAAGGAAGGTGCAAGAAGCCATGAAGAAGTTATACTAAACACTTTTGGTAGCATTCAAAAGTGGACAGCATTTCATAAGGCAAAGGAATCTTAACATTGTAGTCTTTTAGCTGGGTGCTGGTGGCTTACACCTGAAATCCTAGCTACTCAGGAGGCTGAGATCTCAGGATCAAACATAGTTCAAAGCCAGCCCAGGCAGGAAAGTTCATGAGACTCTCATTTCCAATAAACTACCAAGAAAAGTGCTAAAAGTGGAGTTGCTTAAGCAAAAGAAGCTCGGGACAGTGGCCACTCCCTGAGTTCAAGTGCAAGGAGAGGTACGAGTGTGTGCGCGTGCATACACACACTCACACACAGAGACACACCACACAAAAACAGCTAGGGTCTTTAGCAGGGTTCTTAGTCATCTGAATAAATCAGAATCCTCCTTCTAGGAAGTAGGGGACACAAATATCTGGTAGCAATAACTATCACAGAGATACAGAATATAATAGCAATGTTGGTTCTATCTGGTGATAGACTCATAGGAAATGTTTTTAAAATTTTACTGTATTTTCTAAAATTTCTTCAGTACACACAATAATTAGTTTATGGTTCAATACAATGCTTCCTACAGATGCCAAATAAAAGGATCGATATAAGGTCATTCTACCAACAATTGAACTTATCTGCTAGACCATACATTTACTGAAGATCCAGTACATGGCTCTTCTCAGAGATCTCTTTAGGTAGACTTTGGAACAGCTTAACTCGAGAGCACATGTACTTTCTTCATGGAAACAGTCAAGTAGGGTGAAGGCTAATCAACTGATTTATAAGAAAGAAAGAAAGAAAGAAAGAAAGAAAGAAAGAAAGAAAGAAAGAAAGAAAGAAAGAAAGAAAGAAAGGAAGGAAGGAAGAAAGAAAGAAAGAAAGAAAGAAAGAAAGAAAGAAAGAAAGAAAGAAAAAAGAGAGAGAGAGAGAGAAAGAAAAGAGAGGGGGGAAAGCAGGATGGAGAGGGGGGAGGGAGGAAGAGAGAGCAAGAGGGAGGGAAAAGGAAGACCCAAAATTCAGTGGCCTCAGTAAGAATTTTCCCTAGCTGTGGTCAGCTGTGCTCCACACAGTCATTGTGAACCTATTTTTCCTCCATCTTATTGGCCAACCATCACCTGGCCATTGTCTCTATGAACATGGTCTATGCCAGACCACAGACACTTCTCTGCCCTTACTTCTGCAGAGAAAACACATTGTTTGCATTATACAACACATCTTCCCCCAAAAGTTAAAAAGTTATAGTAGTTTACTTTTCTGTATCAAAGCCTATTAAAGCCAAGTTTATAAATATTTGATATTAAAGTTTTTTTTAGAAGGCAAACTATTTAATCCATAAGAAAAGTTTTAATATTTTTTTCTCTTTCCACATCATAAAAACCTTTATTTTAGCTGGATGCCAGTGGCTCGTGCCTGTAATCCTATCTACTCAGGAGGTTAAGATCTGAGGATCGGAGGTTCAAAGCCAGCCTGGACATGAAAGACCATGAGACTCTTATCTCTAATTAACTACCAGAAAACTGGGAGTGGCACTGTGGCTCAAGTGGTAGAGCAATAGCCTTGAGCTGAAGAGCTCATGGACATTGCCCAGATCCAGAGTAAGCCCCACAACCCACAAAGAAAAAAAATTATTTCCTTTGCCTATCAAATGCAAGGCTACCTCCCTTACCCCTGGGCATGGGCGCTGTCCCTGAACTCTTCAGCTCTAGGCTACCGCCTGACCCCTAGAGCCAAAGCCCTACTTCTCATTTTCTAATGATTAATTGGAGATGAGAGTCTCACATTCTTTAGTGCATGGGCTGGCTTTGAATCTTTAGTACCTGGGCTGGATTTGAACTGTGATTCTCATATCTCAGCCTCCTGAGTAGCTAGGATTATAGGCATGAGCCACTGCACCTGGCTGATTATTTTTTAATGTACATTTTCACATCATTTATCAGTCATTGCAAACTTCCTAAACATTTTAATTTTCAACAATAGTTACCTCTGGGCACAGCCCATGCCTTCTTGTTTGCACTTTTAAGCCCAGCATGTGACACTGATAGTCTCATGTTTAGGGGTGTAGTCAATATTTGCTGAATGAATGCATGGCTGGACAGGGATAGATTGCTAAAAACTATGTCAGTCAAAATTCCATAATTTATTTTACAAATCCCAAGTAGCTGCCTCATGACTCATTATCATCAAGCCAAATGTCACAGAACAGTGTTCTAACCCTGGCTAATGTGTCATCTTTGCCTTTCAGGTTTGTATTTTATCCTTCCCATACAGAGGCAAACCTCTCTGAAATCACTGCTTCGAAAGCTGGGCTTTCATGCCACTGTGCATAGGTTTGACCCAGTGTCATTTGTTTGTTTGTTTGTTTTTCTGTAGGGTGTTTGTTCTCCTTTCGGCCCTCAGACCTCAGTGGAGCAGAGGAATCCCAGATCCAGCAAATAGCACTTGGGCCAAGAAATACCCCATTGTGGAGGTAAGGTAGGAAGGGGTAGAGTAGGATTCCAGTGCTCAGATCCTATGGATCTCTTGTCACTATAGGCTCGTGTCACTCATGAATGACAGATGACATAGCTTTTGGTTGTCTTCCTGGACTGAACAGCACCTAATGCACTGGGACTTCTGAAGCTTATGAACAAAAGACTAAAAGGCACATAATGTTTCAGTCCTCCACAGGCCTTACATTCCCCTCCTTACCTCAACTTATTTCAAAAGAAGCAAGTATTTTTGTCATTAGCAAGCCATTTTTGCCATTGCACTAGTCTGAGCATTAAACTCAGCCACATTCAAGATAATGCAAGCTCTTGACTTTCCCAGTCCTGTCTGAGCATAGTACACTTTTGTATGTGGTAAGAAGCAGAAGTCATCCCATTATGCAAAGGATGGGTTTTAAAAGAGAGGTACCCAGCTGGCAGAGGAGAAACTGAGAGGAGAGGGAGCTGCTGCTGTACAAGACAGCAGCGAGAACAGCTCATAGCAAGCAAGACGGATCATCTCTGAGGCAAGTCTGTAAACTTAAAGCAAGGAAATTATGGAGTAAGACTGAGATTAAGCAGAGAAGCCAGGGGAGGGTAGCAGCATGTCAAAACTCCTTTCCATTGCCCGGGCTCTTGGCAGCCTCAGGCTCCCTTTCTCAACTCTTATAGCCCTCCTCCTCCAATATTCTTCTCATGAATTACCCAGTAGCTTCTGTCATCCACACCTTTCCTCACTCCAGAAACCAGTAGCCCAGCTTCTGCTGAGGGAAGAAGTTGATCCCAGACTTCTCTGAGCTTTAGTATCTTTGGAATCCAGCCTGGAGTCAATGTACTTCTATCACGTCTACATATGCAGGCAACTTTCCCAACTCTAAATCCTAGATTCATCCTCTGAAAGCAAGAATCAACATCTCTTATGCACTGTCATGAGGATTAAGATGTCTTAGAGAGCACATGAGTCACTTTCCTCCCTGGAAGACCCATATGTCAAGATTCCTCTGTATTTCAGGGAGTTTGGCCAAGTTGTGACAAGAACACAAATAGTGACTATGAGAGAAGTATGTGTTACACATTAGTCTGTAATCGTAGTATTTCATATATGTATTAGTATAATTCATATAATACATGCTACTTTCTATGTGGCAGGCATTTAAAAAATATTGCATACATCTTAACAGTCCATACAATAGCTGTAATAGGTTGGGCTATTACTAGCCTCATTTTTCAGATGAGAACATTGAAGCACAGAGGACTAAGTAACATGCCAACACATTAGGAATGCATGTAGATCCTATATTCAAATCGAAGAAAGCTATGCTACACACCACTACATTGTAGACCATCATACTATACAATCCAACAGAGGATCAACAGTGCTTCTAATGGTCTACCCATAGTAAAGAGGTATCCATATAAGAGATAAAAATATTAACATGAAATCTGGGAACACTTCATAAACACCGAAGCTTAGAGTTTGTCATTACCTGTGCTAGCAGTTGAACCAGATGAGCTTGAAGATCTCTTCCAGTGCTGAGATTTCATGGTCCTAAATGCTTAAACTAGCACAGGGGGAAGCAGCTCTAGACAGGTATGGATACTGGCCTCCAAGCTGCTGCTTTGGCACAATAGGCTCTATCTGACTCTGCCTTAAAGATACAGAGGCATACAGATCCATAAGCCTAAAGTGCTCAGAAAGAAGCACAAAGGGTTAATCAGTAAGACAGGAAGGTAACTGAGACTGGCATACATACACCCAAAGTCATGGAGTTTAAGTATATTCGTCAAAGCATTATACATAGAAGTAACACATTGAGCACGGTGTAAAGCCCATCCAGGTATATCCAAACGACAGGATAGTGGCAAGCTAGGCCTACATGTACTTGGAGATCATCAACATACTTAAAAGTGAATAAAAAGCAAAGTTTAGGCGTGTGTTGTCATCCTGGCAGCAAGGAAGGTGATGCAGGAGGATGGTAAGTTTGAGTCCAGTCTGAGCTACATAGTGAGGCATTATCTCGAGCCACCAAACTAAAAGAAGCTTAACTGTCTGAAGTGGGTTTCAGTTGTTGAGAAACAAAAAGATTTTTGTTTTTCTTTTCTTTTCTTTATTTTTGGTCGGTTGTGGGGTTTGAACTCTGAGCCTGAGCGCTGTGTCTGAACTCTTCAGCTCAAGGCTAGCACTCTACCACTTCCAGTTGTCTGGTAGTTAATTGAAGATAAGAGTCTCATGGACTTAGTGCCCAGGCTGACTTTGAACCTCGATCCTCAGATCTCAGTCTCCTGAGCAGTTAGGATTATAGGCGTGAATCACAGGCACCAGGCCCAAAAAGATTTTATATGTACCCATACATCTGCACATGTATGCAGGATTTTTCCAGAAGCCTATATAGGATACATAGTAAACCTATTTAGTAGTTGCCTTTATGGAAAAAGCTGGGAATATAAAAACCATTCGATTTTCATTATATATTAATATTAAATTTTTTCTTAATTTAGAAAACTCAGTATAGTCCAGGGCAGTGGCAAACGCCTGTAATCCTAGCTATTCAGGAGGTTGAGAACTGAAGATTGCGGTTCAAAGGCAGCCTGGGCACTAAAGAATGTGAAACTCTTATCTCCAATTAACCACTAGAAAAGGGGAAATTGGGCTGTGGCTCCAGGGGAAGGGCAGTAGCCTTGAGCTCAGAGACAGTGCCCAGGACCAGAGTTCAAGCCCCATGACCCACAAAAAAAAACCAAACAAACAACAAAAAACAACACACACACACACACACACACACACACACACAACCTCAATACATTTCTGCAAAAATAGTGTATTAAGAAAGTTAAAAAAAATAATAAGGGCTGGGAGTGTGGCCTACTGGTTGAGGGCTTGCCTAGCATGCACAAACCCCTGGGTTTGATTCCTTGGTACCTCATACACAGAAAAAGCCAGAAGTGGTACTGTGACACAAGGATAGAGTGCTAGCCCTGAGAAAGCTCAAGGATAGTGGTCAGGCTCTGAGTTCAATCCCTTGAATTGGGGAAAGAAATAAGATTAAATATGATTTCAAGACCAAAAAGTTTTATTAAGCAGCCTCATAACTACTTGTGGTTGAGCCTTGAAGTAGGTGAGCTATTTTTTTTGTGTGTGCTGGTCCTGAAGCTTAAACTCAAGCCTTCACACTTTTGGCTTCTTGCTTAAGGCTGGTGATTTGCTTAAGGCTTCTTGCTTAAGGCTGGTGTACTTGATGTACAGTTCCAATTCTGGCATTTTACTGGTTAATTGGAAATAAGACTCTTACAGACTTTGCTACCTGGGCTGGCTTGAACTGTGATCCTCAGGTCTCAGCCGCCTGTGGGGCTAGCATTACAGGCATGAGCCACCAGCACCAGGCAAATGACGGCTCTAAAGAATCAAATGTTCAGGGGGTGAAGTGGTGGGGAGAATGGGAGAAAAACATAGGAAGAGGTAACAATGTTCAAGAAGTAATGTATCCGTTAGCCAGGGTCGTGGCTCATGCTGGTAATGCTACCTACTCAGGAAGCTGAGATCTGAGGATTGCTGTTCAAAGCCAGCCAGGTCACTAAAAAGTCTGACGGTCATTAAAAAGTCTGAGAGACTCTTATTTCCAATTAACTACTAGAAAAGGGGAAGTGGTGCTGTGGATCAAGGGGTCCCAGGCAGTAGCATTGAGCTGAAGAGCTCAGGGTCAGCACCCAGGCCCAGAGTTCAAGTTCCACGATGGAAAAAAAAAAAGTAATGTACCCACTACCAAATAAATGTAACTGTTACCCTTCAATACATTACCCTTGGGTACATCACCTGGACAATTGAAAAAAAAAAAAAAAGAATCTAATGTTCTCCTGATGCCTGCCTGAGGTAGACATCAGACTATTTCACCTTCAGCAAATATGCTCTGAGCTCTTAGGACTTACATTCCTACCATTTCCTAAGATGTAACTAAAACAACAACAAAAAAAAAGCCAACCAACAAACCAACCAAACAACAACAACAAAAAAAACTGTGCCTTTCAAGATCTAGCTCTGATGGAAAGGCCAAATCACAAGACATCGTGGGGATGTTATTCAGTTGTAAAAACTTAAAACAGTGCTCATGAGGTTTCTAGACAATGGGAGAATGGGGCAGGGGTGGGGTGGGAGGGTCAAAGGCTTCCTGCAAGGCTTCCCAGAGAGCCTGTTCTGTGAAAGCTTTGAACAACAGTGGTCAGTGTTGTCAGCCTTTAATTCATCACCTTTGCAAACAACCATCTCTTCCTGAAAGCAGTGTAATCACTACCGTAGCTCTGGCAGCAGTGCTTTTGGCAGCTCCACTTTCCACAGCTGCCAGCTATATTCTCATCCAGATCAATATGCCCAATGCCACTTTGGATAGTGAGTAAAATGGGACAGACTTCAAAAAAAGACACACATGCATGCCTTTCCTCCGGCTTATGAGAAACTAGGGAAGCCTGACAGCCCCCTTAGCTGACGTTCTTCACACCTGCCATGAGCAAGCATGAGGAGGGGACAGCAGAGGCTGATCAGACCCAATCCTTACATAACTGGTCATTTCCTAAGAACTATATCCCAGAGAGGTTGATTGAGCTTCCTCTGGCCAGAATATAGGAGTTAGGATTAGTTTTTAGGGTTTGCCCTATCCCAAGGCTATTTTTTCATCATCTTTCTCCTCCCTTAACACCTGGTCCACATGAGCAATTACTTGCCAATATGTGTTAAAAAAAAATATATATATATATATATCACCATGTGTCAAGAATCTAAAGGGTGCTTTCTCCACTGCTGAAGGATCATTAAGGGCTTAATAAAAGGGGCAGGAGCCAAGCAAGGGATGATGGAAAGTAGGGAGTAGGTGGGTGATGCTGTGGGGACAAAGTAAGCCTGGCCTGGGGCTGAAAGAGCCAGAATGTGGAGAGAGTAGTAGAAACTCTGAGCAGACTAAGCAGGAAATGGGCCCAGTGTCTCACCTGTAGCTATGGCAGTGCATGCTGTCAGACCTTTGAGAACCCTGTCAAGGTGATCTACTCTGTAATATAAGCCTTTTCTTCCTCTCAGGAAAACATGCCATTGCCCTGGGACTGGATCCAGACGGCCTGGTGTGTTCCTGAAGAGCCTGAACCGCTGGCCATCAATGAAGTTCTTCAAGTGACCCCAATCTTCCGACACTCACAATGCACAAAGTGGCCAGAAAGGGGACGAGGTGTGCAAGGGCACTTCACCTCTAAGGATGACATTGTATACAGTGCCTCTAGCCTACTACCTTCAAGAGCTCTGACGGCTGAGACAAGACAACTAGCAGATCTGTACAAGGTGTTAGGAAGCAGGGATACTGACTCAAAGCCAGGAAACCCAGCTAATCCCTTGATGGTCCTCCAGGTGGACTACTTACCTAACCATGAGGGCTACTTACCTTCCAACATAGAGGAGCTCCCACCACAGGAGGCTCCTCTCATGGACCCTTTGGAAGAATTGGTGCCACAGCACATCTCTCTTTCTATTTTTGCATCTTGTTCCCTTCACCCACTCACCTCCTGTGGTGAAAAGCTGACTCTGGATCAGCTAAAGATGGGGTGTGACTCCCTCCTACACTGAGGGAAGCTTAAAATCTGGAAAGCCAATGTGTTCCCCACATCAGCCCAACATGCCTTATCTACCCAACCCTACTCACCATCTTTGGCAGTATCAGCTCTGGCTGTAGTTAGAGGATAGGCCAGCCAGTTCTCAGCTCTAAGAGTTGGCCTTTTCCAGGGCCTTAAGATTACATCCTCCAACATGTAGACAAAGGGACTGGAGCCTGGGATCCTGGTAACTTTTTAGCTATAATGACCAGGAAGGGAAAGAAGGAGGGGAACGGAAATCAAACTTTGATGAGCAATGGCCAACATGCAGAAGATCATTTATGTAACAACTACCTATAAAGTATGTACTAGTCAACAGGATTGACATCATAGAAATGCTGTTTGCAGTAAATAGAGTAGACACTATTCACATCGGCTGTTTAATCCCTTAAACTGGCTAGCCTGACCATGGAAATGAATTTTTGTAGTGAATAGCCATACATGGCTTATACCTGCTACACAAAAGGCAACTCTAGAAGGTAGATAAATTGGAAAACCTTTAAAGCAAAACAAGATTAATAACGTGTGAATATGACCAAAGTTTATCACATACATTAATGAAATATGATGAAACTCTTTATGATCAACAATATATCAATAAAGTATTTTTCAATCAACCTAGCTTCATGGTTGATACCTAAGACTGGTAAACTCTAATGTAAAAGGGCACTTGAGATGGCTGACGGCAGGTCTAGATACCTTTTACCCAACTTTCCTGTTTGGGGGTGGATTTTTGTTGTTGTTAGCACTTGTGGGGTTTGAACTCAAGGCCTGGGAGCTGCAGCATTTTTGCTCAAGACTAGCACTCTACCTGAGCCACTGCTCCACTTCCAGTTTTTAAGTGCTTAATTGGAGATGAGTCTAACAGAGACTTTTCTGTCCAGGCTGGCTTCAAACCACGATCCTCAGATCTCAGCCTCCTGAGTAGCTAGGATTTCAGGTGTGAGCCCCCAGCCCCCAGCAGTCCCTAGTTTTAAAAGTTGTTTTCTTTAACCAACTCTGTAGAACTTTGACAACTTGCAAGGCTATTAAAGCCACCAAAGGACCTTTGCAGTCTAGGTCTACTCAAGGTCTCTTTGCAAGAGACCTTGCTTCCCTTTCTGCTACAAGTTGCCAGTTTCCCTGAAGCCACTTTGCCTTTACTACTAGTGGTTCTGAGCTGGCCCTCACACAGCTCAACTTGAGCCTGGAAGACAATTCTCACAAGTGTTTTCTCTCTCTCTTTTTTTTTAAACCAGTCCTGGAGCTTGAACTCAGGGCCTGAGCACTGTTCTTGGGGGCTTTCTCAAGGCTAGAGGTCTACCACTTGAATCATAGCACCACTTCCCATTTTTTTCTATGTATGTGGTACTGAAGAATTGAACCCTGATCTTCGTGCATGCTAGGCAGGCAGTCAACACTAGGCCAAACTCCCAGCCCCATGTTTTCTCTTTAACTGACCTGGTTTAATGGAGGGCATAAAAGACATTGGTGAGCACTAAGGTAAGGTTTGTTTTTGTTTTTTCCCCTTTGCTGATTTTTCATCCTAGTCCTAACTTTTCAGTGTCCAGTGATATTCTACAGCTACAACTCACTAATGTCCTGGGTCTAGGGAAAGAGATATGCCAAGATAGTCAACTCCCCAAATTTTATCCTGAGAGTTAATTTTGCTTCCCAAGTACTTTTCTATCTGATGCAGTTTGTCCCACTCCTGGTATTAAATTTCAAGCCCTGCAAAGAGGCTTATTTCACATTTGACAATTTTATGAAAGCATTCCTTCAAATAAGAGAACAATAAAGTTTCTACTTCCCCTCTTTTAAAAACAAAAAAACAAAACAGGCAATTTAGGATAGGTTTGTAGCTTGTGGTACAGTACTTGCCTACCAAGAAAAGGTATTAATTTTGGTCTTCAGCAGTGGAAAACAAAATGGCTGAGTAATGAAAACAAACCAAAGTTTTCCAATAGACTAAAAGTAAATTTCACAGGCCAGGTACCATGGTTCAAGGGAGGTGGAGACTGGGGGACTCATGTTGGAAGCCAGTCCAGGCAAAAAAATCTAAGACCCTGTGCTGAAAAATAAAGCAAAAAAAAAGGTTGGAGGTTCAAGTGGCAAAACATCTAACAATTATAAGGCTGAGTCCCCAAAGCACAAGAACGTATTTAAAAAGTTTTTAAATTTGTAAAATTCAGGTACCTGAAACATGTCATAAATAACCTCTTAATAAGTCACTTTTACAGATTAAAGTCAACACTTCAAAGACAGCCTAAGTGAACTCACAAGATACTAATGCCCACTACATGTGAAGTCATTCATAGCCAAAGAAATGGATACTAAATTCTAGATATTTCTAAGCAGATTAACAAATTACTATAATCTAGCCAGCAATATCAGTATTATGTAAGCTAGTATCAATCAGGGAAAATGGTGTTAGTTCTGAAGGGCAGCTGGATAATTATTCAGTAAAATTTGAATAAGCACCTCCAGTCCCCATCAATGTAGCCTAAGGGAGTGTAAATATACTAAACTGAATGGATTTCTTAACAGCATAGATTAAAAGGGTAGAGAATTAGAGTCTCAAATGCCCTTTAGTAGAGGACCTAATGAAATAATGCCTGTATAATCAAACACTAAACTTCACAAAATCTGATTCTATCAGTTGTTAGATATGCCAATACTTTATAAACTCTAAACAGAGAAAAAATGCTAATTGTGAATTATGCCATTATGTCTTAAGTACATTTTTTTTTTGCCAGTCCTGAGGCTTGAACTCAGGGCCTGAGCACTGTCCTTGGGCTTTCCTCAAGGTTAGTGCTCTACCACTGTAGCCACAGCACCACTTCCGGCTTTTCTACATATGTGGTACTGAGTAATCGAATCCAGGTCTTCATGCATGCTAAGCTCGCATTCTACCACTAGGCCAAACTCCCAGCTCCAGATCACTTAAGCGGTTCTAGAGATGAAATCCACAGCTTTGTGCATTCTAGGCAAACATTCTATCACTGAACAACATCCCTAACCTTTGTTTTACATTAGAATATGTGAAATTAGTATGTCTGAAATTAAGGAGCATGTCTGAAATTAGGATAGGGCTTAGAACTGACAAAAGCATAGTAACAATGAAAAGAAAAACAGCATAAGTATTTGAAAAGATGGTCAGTTACAAGTAACAAAAACATTGCTTTTACAAACCAACACAAAACCTGAAATCTCAAAAATGCTATAGCTAGCTATAGATTATAATTTCTTTTATTCAAAAATACTCATTACTCTTATAAACTTCATTAAGTCCATATAAGTATTATAAATTTCTACTCAAACTTGGGCCACTAGGTCTTAGAGGTGTTATCTGGTCTCAAACTCTCCATCCTCCTGCCTCAGATTTCTGAATCCCATATAGGATTAAAAGTGAGCACACCCTGTTTTTATGACATACAAACCCTTAGCCTAATTTTGATTAAGTTCTAAATACTAAGTCCCAGTGATTATAAATAGAGATTCCCTCCTTGAACACTTGTTAAACTTGTCATTTAAAATATGATGTAAAAATCAATGTTAATAAATTCTTTAATAAAAAGAAAAGTGAGCACACCCAGCTGTGGCCCATGTATCTTTAGCTTTCTTCCTCTGTCTGTATTTTCACTGACTCTTCGTACTCTTTCAGGCCATCAGGCCATAGATAAGAAAAAGATCTCAAATGAGATGTTAAAATTTTAACACGTCTTTTTTTTTTTTTTTTTTTTTTTTTTTTGCCAGTCCTGGACTTGAGCTGAGTCTGAGCACTGTCCTTAGGTTTTCAAGGCTAGAGCTCTACCACAGCACCACTTCTTTTTCTACGTATGTGGTACCGTAAAAATCAAACCTGGGCCTTTGTGCATGGCTAGGCAAGCACTTTACCATTAGGCCAAACTCCACGGACACAAATGTTTGATATCCAGTTCGCAGAGCAAGTTTTTTCTTTTTCCTTTTTAAAACCAATTCCCATTTAAATAGAAGTATATATAATATTCCCACTAAAATTACTAGAAATTTTACCTTGTTATGAGGAATTTAGGTGATTGGGACAGTGCTCAGGCCCTAAGTTAAGGCCCCAGTACTGGCATATAAAAAAGCAAAACAAACAAAAACAAAAAACTATTAATGAGAAATTAAAACTGATGACAAATGATGTGTTTACTTGGCCTTTTACTCTACAAGGCATAAACAATATACTTGGCTAAGTATGTTTTCCCATGACTTGTGGCTACTAATGGCCTAAAAAAGATCCTTATGGCCAGGAAAGTTGCTGGGTGCTCATACCTGTAATCTGAGCTACTGGAGGCTGAGATCTGAGGTAAATTATAGTTCAAAGCCAGTCCAGGCAAGAAAGTACATGAGACCCCATAGGTCCAATCTAATAAAAGCCTGAAGTAGAGTGGTGGCTCAAAAGCTCCAGGATAGGACCCAGGCACTGAGTAAAAGCCCAAGGATTAGCAAAATACAAACATTAACAATCACAAGGATAAATCTCTTCTTCCCATATCCTGGAGTTCCCTCTGCTTGTCTTCATCCTATACAGACATATGTACATAGCTTTTTATCTATTATGATACTGCTAGGAAAATCCTCGATGTATACTAATTATTACAAATGAGGGAAACCATAGAACTTATTTCACTTAATATGAAGCCATTTCTTTTTTTCCCCTTAAAGGAAACTTTGGTATCGGGTATATTGCATATATTTATTTTTTTGTAGGTTGTGGGGCTTAGAATCTGGGTCTGGGTGCTGGCCCTAAGCTCTTCAGCTCAAGGCTACAGCCCTACCCTTGAGATGGCTTTGAACCTTGATCCTCAGATCTCAGCCTCCTGAGTAGCTAGGATTACAGGCATGAGCCACCATGCAAGGAATCCAACAATACAAATTTTTTTAAAGGAAAAATCTGACTAGAAACTAAAACACAGATAGAAATTAAACTGAAAATCGGGATGCTGAATTTCAAGGGAAAACCTGGAAACAAATGAATTGCCGTGAGAACACACTCTAACACTCAGGAGACTGAGGCAGGAAAACCCTTGAGTTTAAGCATGGCTTGGGACATCTAAGACCCTGATACTGGACTATCTCTAAAAAATAGATACGTGTGCTTAATTTCATGTATCAGAGGCATAAACTATACAACAGGTACTAAAAATCCATTCACCCTCTCTTGGAGGTAGACCTTTTCATAAAAAAGCCTAAACAGGGGGCCAGGAGTTTGGCCTAGTGGTAGAGTGCTTGCCTAGCATGCACGAAGACCCGGGTTCGCTTCCTTGGTACCCCACATACATAGCAAAAAGCCAGAAGTGGTGCTGAGGCTCAAGGGTTAGAGTGCTAGCCTTGAGAAAGTCCAAGGACAGTGCTCAAGCCCAGGACTGGCAAAAAAAAAAAAAAAAAGCCTATACAGTCTCGGAAACAATTAGAAATAAAATGTTAGCTATGCCCTGGTGGTTCATACCTGTAATCCTAGCTTGTCCAGAGGCTAATATTGGAGGATCGCAGTCTTGTGAGACTTATTTCCAATTAACCAGAAAGCTAACCAGAAAACTGGAAGTGTTGCTGTGACTCAAGTGTGAGAGCACTAACCTTGAGCTGAAGAGCTCAGCAACAGTATCCAGGCCCAGAGTTAAAGTCCCACAACTGATGAAAAAAAAAAAAAAACCAACATAAACTTGTATTAGTGTTGACAGTTGTCAGTGCATAGCTGAATACCTTGGTAGAACATCCAGGCTTGAAAGAACAAATAAAAGTTCAATTTTCTCAGATTATTACTTTTAGTCCAATGTGAGGAAAAAATTTGTAAGGCAGTTAAATATCTGAAACCAAATTAAGTTGAGCTGTTTTGTTAATACTGGGCTTTGGGCTCACCATAACTTACTAGCTGGTACACCACTACTTGAGTCATACCTCTAGCCTAGCTTTTTATGTTAGAAATGGAATCCTTCTGCCCCAGCTGACTTCCAAATGGTTTTCAGCTTCCTTAGGATCGAAAATTACAGTGCTCAATTGTAACATGGACCGTATTTTGGTCTTCACCTAGGTATAAGAAAACCAACACTCTGGAAGTCAGTATTTGTAGGTTCCAAGTTCTGGATGAAGAATGGCTGAGCTTCAGTTGCAATTTCAATTATATAGTACAAGCCAATAATTTAAAAAACTACAGATAAGCTAAATCCTACTTTCCCTCATTTGGCAACACATGGAAAGCCTATCAGCCCATAATTTTCCCCATTTCTTAGCAGGAATGTGATATAGAGGAAAGCCAGAAGCCATCATCTCATTATCAGTCAGGGACCAATAAGAGTTTAAGCTCATAAACCAGTCTATATTTATAGTATATATCTTCCTTCATGGTTCCAACTAATCACACTTGAGTTACCCAAATAAAGGAGGGGGAGGACCAATATACCTTTATAGCTCAAACAAGTGCCATGTCATTTTTCTCCCACTAGAGGACTCAGCTATTGAATATATAATTATCTACATTCTGTGTCATTTTTTGGGTACACGTCTAGAAGCTTGAATTACTGGCCTTAAGCCCCAGCTTCCTCTGGCACTCTACCTCTTGAGTCCTGTCAATTTCTGACTTAAGAGTTAAAGCTGACTCTTGTCTCCTGCTGGCTCCATATGAATCTCAGCCATTATGTTCTTTATACATTTCTCACTATATACCATGCTGGTTTCTCAAGATCTTCCTGTCTAACCTCCAAATTAAATGTGTATTCTGAACTCAAGTGCACATTAATTACAGACATATGGAAGGAAAACACCTTTTCTTGCCTATACACATTAAGTCTCATGGAAAAAATGTAATTCACAGAACAGAAAGCTTGGCATTAAGCAATTTGAGGTACCTCTCAACACCACATAACCTTGGCATTCAAATTACTTTTACAGCAGACTGACTTTGGAAAATATTTAAGCAGCAAGCTGTTCAAACTTTTTAAAAAGACATTAATTTTACTTTAAACCCCTTAAAACTATACAGGCCATTTGTAGTGCAGAAACATGTCAAAGGTCACAGGTTGACATCTGCTCATATCTTATAACATTTGATCTAAACGACAGGTTCCAGTGAATTTGATTCTGAAGCCTTGATGGTGGTGTTGAACGGAGCAGTTTTCTCAGGTGCTTTCCCTACATTCTTGAATGTATTCACTTAGCTTAATGTGAGGCCATACACCCCTTAAAATATCCATATCAACTTACCTATTAAGCTTTGTCATTTATAAAATGTCTACTGATTTCCTTCACCTAAGAGCTTTCTTAGACTTTTAAAGCTCAACAAGCAATATTTAGATGTTGCATGCAAATCCTTAGCATTTTTAGCAATTATGACTAGCAGTTAGAAAATATATTCTTCCTCAAACCCAAACCAGAAATATACCTCACAATATTTCACTTTCAACACAAAACTGAGTAAAAGAACTTCAACAATTCCATAGGCTGAAAAAGAATACTATGGTAATCAAGTATGAATCCCAACCATTTCGATATAAGTTGGAAATGTCTTAAAGCTTCAGTTTTTCAATTTACAAGGAAAATAAAAATTCAATGAAGGCCAGACGCTGGTAGCTCATGGGTATAATCCTAGTTACTCAAAAGGCTGAGGTCTGAGGATCATAGCAACCTGCCCAGGAAGAAGTCTGATAATCTTATCTCCAATTTACAAAAAAAAAAAAAAAAAAAAAGTGTAGCTCAAGAGGTAAAGCACTAGCCCTGTTCTGGCTACTTATGAGGCTGAGATCTGAGAATCTAAGTTCAAAGCTAGCCTGGGCAGTAAAGACTGTGAGGCTTATCTCCAATTAACCACTAGAAAACCGTAAGTGGCATTTGGCTCAAAGGGTAAGGCAGTAGCCTTGAGCTGAAGAGCTCAAGGAAAGCATCCATGACAAAAAAAACAAAAAAACAAAAAAACAAATTCAGGATCATTACTC
The DNA here is from genome assembly GCF_031878675.1 of Megascapheus bottae. Lineage (NCBI taxonomy): Eukaryota > Metazoa > Chordata > Mammalia > Rodentia > Geomyidae > Megascapheus > Megascapheus bottae. The sequence goes on along the minus strand of NC_143514.1, from coordinate 39,279,790 downwards.
AGGCTGAGTTCAAGCCCAAGAACAGATGTGAATGTATGCGTACATTGGGGTCCAGGAGTTCGGCCTAGTGGTAGAGTGCTTGCCTAGCATGCACAGACCCAGGTTCAGTGCCTTGGTACCATACACACAGAAAAAAGCTGGAAGTAGTGCTAAATAAAGCTCAAATGGTAGAGATATGGCCTTGAGAAAGTCCAAGGACAGTGCTCAGGCTCTGAGCTCAGGCCCAGGAATAGCAAAAAAAAAAAAAAAAAGCGATGCCAGTATCTTAGGAATCTGTATCCTACAAGGTAATCTCCCTAGAGCAGTGGTTGAGAATTTGAATTCTGCCAAGGGCAACACAAAACCAACACTGGCAAGATACCTTGGGAGCCAGTAAGCTGTCCCATTACATTCCAAATAATCATGGTTCATGCATTGGCCAATCACTGCTCCAGCTCTGGATGTTCACACCCAGTTTGTCACTAAAAAGCTTTTAATAACAGAAAATAGCTATTCAGCCCTTGTGCTTGAAATTCATTTTACCTAAATATCTTATCTACCTTTGTCATTACTATACTTATTTCTCCCAAGTGTGATATGACATCCTGCTTATTAAGTAGAAACCTATGATTTTTTTTAAATATTGAAAATGTTTAAAATGACCATAAAGAAACCTGATGTTCTAAAGGGGAGGGGAATAGGAGAAAGAATGGCAGGAATCACAATCAACAAGCATTGTGTTAGTATGTGCTAATTGATGCCAACTTAAAAAATCTATTTTGAAGAAGCCAAAACTGAGCATTGCCTTGGGGGTACACAGAGATCAGAAATCAGAAAACATGATAAATGGGTTCCTATTTGATTGCCTTTTATGACTTTTAAGAAGTGAGCATGAAAATAAATCTTTATTTTCAGTTATTACCCACCAATAAAGGTTCACAGTTTAGCTCTTGACACAAAGTGAACTAGGAGGCAAATTCACATCCATCAGATACAACTAATGGACCAACTATTTCAAGTTTAAACTACCTTCAAGCTTGCAACATACCAAATATTGCTGTGTGTTCTCTGGTGACAATAGCTGACAGCTAATACAACTTGTGTTTTAATTTGTAAAATATTCCTGGGGTTTATAAATGTTACATGTTCAGAAATAAAGTAGATACTTTAAAGATGAAACACACTGATTTAAGAATACATATGCTGCAATCTCAGAAGGGGTCAATAGCCCATATGGACTAAATTCATACTTGCCTCTGGATAGCAAGTATGTCTGCAGATTATAAAATTAGACAATAGCACCAGTGTAGAACATGCAGAACATCATAAAGTTCTAAAACACCAGCACACGTTTATCCATCATTAAAAACGATTACCCCCTTTCTAAAATGTCAAGACTATTATTAGTAGGTAACTAGATCGATAAATCTTATCAAATGAATAACTTGTACTGTACAATATTTTCTAGAAGGGCATGTGAAAACAAATCTACTAAACAGCAGACATGTTTATGATTTAAGTTCTTCAATATTTTAAAAACAGGACAGAGGTAGAAAATTACTGATAAAACTGAATTAACAGATGAGTTTAAACTTAAAATTCCTCCCTGTCAAATCAATAATGTGGCAGGATCTTTAAAATACCCTAAAAAACTGCTACTAATAATTCTATTTACGTATTTTTAAAATCAGTGGTATTGCTCCCATTCAAGGAATTAATTCATTACCTTACTTTCTAATGGAGGAAGAAGTAAAATACTTATCACCTCCAGTGGAACATTCACCTATAAACTTCAGGCCAAAAAATATAGGTTATAAGCACTAATGCTTTTTATTTTATGCATGGTGCTGCTGTTCCAACCATGTAAAGCTGCCTAATTTCCAAATACTATATCAAAGTACTCTATCTCACCACACTAACCAGTGCCCTTGAGTGTCCTCAGAAGTTATTGATTATGTATGTACCATTTTGATTTGGGGATCTTTAATACACCAATCATAGCAAGTGGTTAGACAGTTATTTTATGCAGTTTAAATGTTATCCATTAACCCAACTTATTCTACCCAATCTCTTTGGGGATGGGGAGAGATTTATACCCATAAAATGACTTCACTTGACACTTGTCTATCAAGAGTAAGTAGCTTAAACAACTTTCACTAATAAGGTATCTAAGTTTAACTTTTAGATGGGAAAGTCACACATTTTCAAGGTAAATGTAATTGTGTATCAGATATAATTCAAACCTAATGAATCATGCAGGAGCAAGGGTTAATAAACCAATGTGCTTTGAATTTGTTCAAGTACTGATATTTCTGTATATAAAGATTTAGCGTATATAACAGCTATGAGAAGTGAAAAGATTTCTCCCCCAAAATGATTAAAACTAAGTTAAAATACATAAAGTAGTTAGTATTCCACACAGCATAAAATTTAACAAATCAAAGTTTACATGTCCCAGTTGACTATGTGTGAAAATGCAAAGCAGGTATTAAAACTGATAATGTCCGATATTTATACCAGTCTGTATATTAGAACATCTAAATTCTTAATTAAAAAACACAAATGAAGTGAAAGCTTTAAACTGGTACACACTGTTCACACCTATATTTCAAGTTTGGAAATGCATATTTGCAAGCAGCAATACAAAAGTATTCATGAAGAATGCATAATCTCTGAAAATTATGAAAACATCCCTGCTACCAATACATTTCTAAATACAAAACTGACTACCATTTTTGTTACTTCTGTGTAGCGAGAGAAGTTCATTTTTAAAACAGATAAAATTCAGTCTTTAGGTGTGAATGGTATGAATGACAGTCTTTTTTTTGTTTTGTTTTGTTTTTTTAAATTTCTTAGTTGTTTGGGATCCTTAAGCATGCAAAAGCTTTTAGAACAGGATGGTCCACAAAGGAACCAGGGTTGTCTTATGGCATCCAGTTAAGCCAGAGCTGGGAAAGCCTCTGGGTCATCCACATCAGGAGCAGAAGCACTTGACTGAAATAAAGAAACAAAACAAAATTAACCACAATTCTCTAAAATTTAAAAATATATTATCAAACGTTCATACCTAACAAACAATTAATAGACTGGATTCATAAGGCAATCACAATTACTTTCAATGAATCTTTGTTCAATTTCTGTCAAGACTTAAAATCCCTACTGTAGCACAGACTGTCTCCTTTTCCTTTGTACCACTATAGTATCAGGGGGAAACTCCAGGGCATTTTTAAGGCAAGCTAGTTTTAACATTCTACCTTACAGTACAGGGTCTGGCTAGGTAGCCCAGGCTAGTTTCATACAAACTTGAGATCCTCCTACTAAGTGCCTACTGAGTATTGGAATAGGTGTTTATCATTACTTCTAGTTTATTTTCCTAATAAATCACATAAGGAGATTCACTGGATCTGTGGATTATTTAGTATTTGCAGTTGTCCATGTTAAGTACAAGTGGCACACAGGCTAAGAATCCACTTAACAAGAAACCACCTACGGCCGGGAGTTTGGCCTAGTGGTTAAAGTGCTTGCCTAGCATGCATGAAGACCCGGGTTCGATTCCTCGGTACCACATATAGAAAAAAAGCCAGAAGTGGTGCTGAGGCTCAAGTGGTAGAGTTCTAGCCTTGAGAAAGTCCAAGGACAGTGCTTAGGCCCTGAGCTCAAGCCCAGGACTGGCAAAAAAAAAAAAAAAAAAAAAGAAAGAAACCACCTAGCCACATACTCCATGTCAAAGTGGCCTTACAAACATATCAATGATTAGTGGAATGAACAGGCTGTGAAAATAATGACCAATTGCCAAAATAAAGAAAAAAGACTCAAAAAAAACAGGGCAAGCAGGAAGGGCCACTTGAGCCACAGCACCACTTCCAGCTATTCTATATATGCACCACCAAAGAATCACCATCAAGTCTTCATGCATGATAGGCAAGTACTCTACCATTAGGCCAAACTCCCTACCCGGGGCCATGAAATTCTTGCCCCAATAAACTACACAAGAAAAGCCAAAGTGGTACTGTTGCTCAAGTGGCAGATCAATATCCTTGAGCAATAGTTTGGGGATAATGCCTAGGCCCTGAGTTCAAGACCCAGGATGGGTACCAGTGGCTCACGCTTATAATCCTAGCTACTCAAGAGGCTAAAACCTCAGGATCACAGTTCAAAGCCAGCCCAGTCAGGAAAGTCCGTGACTCTTATCTCCAATTAACCACCAGGAAACTGGAAGCGGCGCTGTGGCCCAGTTTTAGGATGGCAGCCTTAAGCTGAAGAGCTCAGATAGTGCCCAGCCCCACAACTGACGGGGCTGAGAGTTTGGTCTAGTGAGTGCTTGAGTAGCATTCACAAAGACCCAGGTTTGATTCCTTGGTACCACATACACAGAAAAGCCAGAATTGGGGATCAGGTGGTAGAATGCTAGCCTTGAAAAACCTCAAGGACAGTGCCCAGGCCCTGAGTTCAAGTCCTGGGAGCGACCAAAAAAAAAAAAAAAAAAAAAGCTTCTAATGTTCTGAAAGAATTCAGCCAGTGATTTATTTAAAATTCTACAATTACCTTGTCAGTCCTACTGCCACGGTTTGGACGTCCACCACGTCCACGTCCACCTCGTCCTCCTCTGCCACCACGTCCTGGGCGGCCTAGATCACCAAAATTGATCTCCAGCTGAGATGTTATATCATTTGCTGGTTTCCGGAAATGATGGTCCATAACCGAATCTTCAGCATGAGCCTAAAAATGTTAAGTAAAGAATTAATACTGGGTAATACTAGAAAAGCAAAATTTTCTAAGTCATGAGCTTTCTCATAAGAAAAAAAAAAAAAAAAGACCAGCATACTTGACGTGAAATCTATCTCTAAAGATAAAAGTTAGCTTTGGGTTCAGCTACCAGCTACCATTAGCATTTCCTTAAATGTTTCTCTATCTCAGACTTCCCTGAATTCCAAGTGCTACCGACAGTCTTTAAAGTGGCTGGTCTCCACTCTAGATCTACTGAACAGTAATCTTTGGCAGTGAAATGTGTGAAACTGCACCTAAGCTATCCACTAGCAATAATATAACTCTTTAAGAAGTAGGACCTGGGAATATATCATATACAGATATATACAGTTGTCCATTCATATACATGGTAGGCAACTTTAAATATGAAATCTGAAGTTTTGCAAGGCGTGATGGCTCATGCCTGTAATCCTAGCTACACAGGAGGCGAGATCTGAGGATTGCAGTTCAAAGCCAGCTAGAGCACTGAAGACCATGAGACTACTTTCTCCAATTGACCACTCAAAAACCAGAAGTGGCACAGTGGCTCAAGGTGTTAGCCTTGAGCTGAAGAGTTCAGGGACAGAGCCGAGGCCCCAGAGTTCAAGCCCCACCAGCAACAACAAACAAAAAAGAAATCCAGGGGCCGGGAGTTTGGCCTAGTGGTAGAGTGCTTGCCTAGCATGCATGAAGACCCAGGTTCGATTCCTTGGTACCACATACTTAGAAAAAGCTGGAAGTGGTGCGGAGGCTCAAGTGGTAGAGCTCTAGCCTTGAGAAAAATCCAAGGACAGTGCTCAGGCCCTGAGCTTAAGCCTAGGACTGGCAAAAAAAAAAAAAATCCAAAGTTTAGATTTCAAATTGTTCAATCAACCTATGAAGCTCAAAATCTGATTTGAAAAACTATGAACACATAAAACCACACCTTAAACATACCTAAATATCTTTCTTTTGATAACAAGAATTGAACTGAAGGACTTATTGTTAGACAGGAATTTTTATCACTCTTCTGGCCCTTTTTCTTTTTTTGCATTTTATTTGAAATATGATGTCACTTTCATGCTTGGGTTAAGATCCTCCATTCCTAGTCATGCTTCCCCGCCATGTTACTCATAAACTTTTATGCGTAAACTGGTCAGACCACAATCCCAATTCATATCTAGGTTTAAGCAATCACTTGTAGGCAAAAAAACTTTGTTGGAAATAAAATATTTGTGAAATCCATATATTCTGTATGTGTAAGCTATGACTGAGATATTAAGTAATATAACTAGAAAGCAAAACATGTAAATAAGCTTTTTTGTTTAAAAACAGAATCAGCCCAACTATCCAACCTGTGCTTAATGTAGATGAATACATGCATCATCATTTTGTTTACTATCAACTTTCTTGAATTTCTGGAATGGTGTTTTTTCTGCTGGATGCAAATTTTGCTTATGCTAATTTTCCTTTCTCTAACTACATGCACAATCCTTTCTGAATGGAAAAGTACTAAGTGCTTTCAACTTAAAGGAAATTAAAAACAAAAACCCTCTAAAAATTACAAATTAATTCTATATACTGTATTGAATTTACATGTCTTCTATCTCAAATCATTTATACCAGTTCATTGATTATTACAACATTTTAGATGCAAAAAAACAACAACAACAAAAAAAACAAAACCAAAACCAAAAAGCCTTACAGGGTTTGCTATTGGTTGTGGGGCTTGAACTCTGGGCCTAACTAAGCACTACCTCTGAGACCTTCAGCTCAAGGCTGCTAACACTCTACCACTTGAGCCACTTCCAGTTTCCTGGTGGTTAACTGGAGATAAGAATCTGGCAGACTTCAAAAACCACAAGGAGAGGTTATCAATGTATGAGAAGCAATGCATCTACTATCTGCAATTGTAACCTCTCTACACATTACCCCAACAACAACAACAACAGCAAAGAATCTCGTAGACTTTCGAGCCTGGGCTGGCTTTGAACACCGATCCTCTTATCTCAGCCTCCTGAGTAGTTAGAATTACAGGTGTGAGCCACCAGTGCCCAGCCCAGAGGATTTTGACTACAGTTAAAGAGATTGAAGATGAATACTGGTGGCCCATATCTGTAATCCTAGCTACTTGGGAGACTGAGAGCTGAGGACTGTGGTTCAAAATGAGCTGGAACGAACAAAAGCAAGGGACTTATCTACTATTAACAAACAAAAGCCAAAGGGGGAGCTATGGCTCAAGTGTTAGCCTTGAGCAAAGCAGCTCAAGGACAGTGCCCAAGCCCTATAAGCCCTACTAGTACATGCACACAGATGGAGGGAAAGAGGAAGTTTGTACACAGATGGAGGGAAAGAGAAAGTTTGTACATTTACATTTCTAAGTAAATAGTTACTTTAGTGCAACAGTTTTCTAAGTGTCTTGAATAGGAATTTTGAAGAAGGAATACAAGCTCTGATTAAGCTGTAACATAGTAGGTATCTCATTTCACAATTCCTAATCATTTTTTCTCAACCTCCTTTGTCACAAAGACAAGTTATCTGTACTACATACAGCATACTTGAATACCTAAACATTCAAATGGTGAAAGCATACATAGCAGTAACTTGTTTTAACTATCCACTTCACAAGGGCATAAAAGGTTTTTAGTGATTTAATAACACAAAAGTCCACCAGGCACTGGTGGCTCATGCTTATAATCTTAGCTACTTAGAAGGCTTAGATCTGAGGATCTTGGTTCAAAGCCAACCTGGGCAAAATAATCACCAGAAAACTCAAGTGATACTGTACTCAACCTGGAACACTAGCATTGAGCTGAAGTGCTCAGGGACAGTGCCTGGGCCCAGAGTTAAGTCCCAAGACCAAAATCAACAACAACAAAAACAGCAAACAAAAAAGGTCCTGGTTTCAAAATTCATCATAAGTAGGTTTCACACTTTGTAACTTGCAAAACATGTAGTTGCATACTTCCTTTGCATGATATGGTGGTCCTCATTAACTGCAGAGGGTAAATTCCACCACCACTCATCGGGTACTTGAGACCAGTTTGTACTATATATGCACTGTTTTTTTTACACCTAGGATACTAGTTGCTTAGTAGTATATACTAAGGCACGTAGTATATACAATGCAGAGTGACACTGGACAAAAAGGTAACTCACATCCAGAAGGACTGGACAGTGTTGAGATGCCACAACTATCAGAATGGTATACATGACTGGGAATGGCCTAGTGATAGAATGCTTTTCTAGCCTACATGAAGCCCTGGGTTCACTTCCTCAGAACCACATAAACAAAAAGTTGGAAAAGGTGCTATGGCTCAAGTGGAAGAACGTTACCCTTGAAAAAAATTGCTCAGGAAAGTGCCCAGAACCCAAGTTCAAGCACATAATCCTAGCTATTCAGGATACTGAGAACTGAAGATCACAATTTAATGCCAGCCTGGGTAGCAAAGTACAAGACTGGTATCTCCAATTCACCAGGAAGAAGCTGAAGTGGATATGTTGATCAAGAGGTAAAAAAATAATCACAAGTGAAAAACCCGAATGAAAGCTTGAGGCCCTGAGTTCAAGCACCAGTATTGGCACCAAAGACAAAACAAATCGAATTCTAATGGAACAAAATAGTCTGTTCTGTAAGACAATTAAGACATATTTTCATTTGTTATCTTGATGGATTTGTTAAAAACAAATATTCTCCAAAAAGTCTCCTCTAACTTCAAACAAACCACTTCTCTGCTTCGTAATATTCACCCAGTGTCTCATAGCTATCTTTGCTTACTAAACTAAATCACTTTTAAGATCTTACCGAGTAGGGTGTAAAGGTGTTCAGTGGTAGAACACATGCACGCCAAATGCCCTAAGTTCAATCCTCAGCATCAAAAACAAATAGAATATTATTCAATCTTTCTATTTTGTCTATGTAACATTTAACTTTACCTTGGCAAATAGGGTTTATACTCTATATTTCTGCTGTAGTCAATTTATGATCTAAGTACGTATCTCAAAAGGTCAAAAGAAGCTGATAGAGAAAAGGAATTTAGAAGAAAAAAATGGCTTAACACCTCATACTTAACAAACCTTAATCAGAGGTAGCATTGTGACCTTTTTCTAAAAACATGCCCCAAGGCTTATAAAGGCTACAGACTTAAGACACCAACATGCATTTCTCAAATGTTTTCACTAATTTTCATGCTTCTTAAATGAAGGAAATCTTATGTAAGTTACTCATTTTAGTCTTATTTACCAAGTCCTAACTATTTTATACAATATAGACATAATCTTCAAAGGTATTAACTAAAAGAAAGCCTAATATTTTAGGTTGAACTACAGGAAAATGCCAACATTTCAACCTAAGAATCATTTTATGACAAGTAAAATTCCAAAAATAGGTTCAATTTTTATCTGACCCCACAATCTATATGGAAACATTTTTTCAATACAATTATTCATGTAAAATCTAAAATTTTACCTCTTCACTCTTTGATTTATGAAGAACGAATCCTTTCTTCCACTGCCCATCAGCACCTTCGTTTGGTTTCCTAATATTAAATTCCACTTTTGCCCGGTCTTTATTTTGAATAGCCTTCCACTCATCCAAAGTCATCTCTTTTGGACCCTCTTCCTTAACTTCTTCAACCTCATTCTCCCTGCAAAAAAGATGTTCCAATTTTATGTCTGAGAGATAAGTAGCTATTGTAATTTATTAAGATTTTAATCTTATGATTATAAAAAATCTAGCTAGAATGATTGCTAAGTCCTAATTATTTATGTAATCCAATATTAACATGTAAACACGGTAGACAACAGGTCATTTTGTTGTTGTTATTCTTGTTGCTGGTCATGGGCTTCAACTCTGTCAGGGTCCTGTCCCTGAGCTCTTCAGCTCAAGGCTAGTGCTCTACCTCTTGAACCACAGCACCACTTCCAGTTTTCTGGTGGTTAACTGGAGACAAGAGTCTGACAGCCTTCCGTGCCCGGGGTTGGCTTTGAACTGTGATCCTTAGATCTCAGCCCCCCAAATAGCTAGGATCACAAGCGCTGAGCCACCAGCATACAACTGAGATCAGATTTTTCTTCTGATCGGTGTACATAGTCTAGGAATATACAATTTACTTACTTAAATTCTTACATGATCATTTATCAATAATAAAACAATCTTGAACTGACCTTAACCTTTTAGTATACATTTCTTTGAAACCAAACCTTAACTACTTTTGTCATTGGCCTGAGCTTGAACTCCGGGTCTCAATTCTTGTCTTGGCTACCAAAAGATCCACACCACCACTCTGTAGCATTCTGGTTAAGTGGAGGTGGACTACTGCAGGCGTTTCTGCCCAGGCAAGCTTTAAACTGTGACATTCCACATTTTAGCCTCATGAGCCGGCAAAAGGCACTGACACAAACCACTTCCAATGCTCTTATGTAATTAATATCCTTGGCCTATATTCTCCTGAAGGACATTTTTTAACTTTCCAAAACCCCAATATATAACTCATAGCATACATGAAGCAATAATTTAGTAAGGACACATGGCAAAGCTACCAGGTTTCATATTATGCAATAAAAAAAATGGATCCCTTTTCACTTTAGCACCAGCACTTAATGCAAAATAAACCCAAAGCCAAGTTTCTACAAATCTTAAAATCTGTATAACCTAACCTTTAAGCCAACTTGTAGAAACAGAAGACTGTTTCACTAGTCATTTCTCCAAACTGGTTTCAACACAATACCAAATTAGTTATTTCTAAATATAATTCTTATAGAAATACAAGCCTAGGAATGCACTAATCTAATCTCAGTATTGTCAATAAACAAGTCATTCCCCATTTTGGGAAGCCCTCTTTCCAAGGACAGCAAATTGAGCTAACCTTACTTATATTTTCAAGAATCTTCGAAGCTGCCCTTTACTACTTGACAAATCCCATCTTAAAACTTCCAAAAGCAAGTTTACATTAAGTCAGAGAGTCTTAGGTACTCTTGTCAGCTTACTAGGGACTGACACATGGGCTATGTATCAATTGACACATCTAAGATTAGAATTTAGCATAACTTTGAACACAATGAGTTATGACACCCACCTGTAAGGACTTATGTAAGGTCTAAATAATAAACCACATAGAAGCTCTAGAAGCTTCAGAATTAAGTTTTATTTGTATTACCACATACAAGATATAATAGTGTGTGTATGTATATTGCCAGTCCTGGGCTTGAGCTCAGGGCCTGAGCACTGTCCTTGGGTTTTCCCAAGGCTAGAGGCTCTACCACTTGAGCCTCGACATCATTTCTGGCTTTTTTCTAAGTATGTGGTACCGAGGAATCGAACCCAGGCCTTGATGTATACTAGGCAAGCACTCTACCAGTAGGCCAAACTCTTGGCTTAAAAGAATATTCTGTAGACCTATGATCCCCAAATTTATTTATTCCTGCATATTTAGCCAGAGATATTTATCTAATATTCTATCAACGTTAGCATTTACTTCTGGTAAACAGAATTTTTTTTCGTTGAAAAAGACTCAAACACAGGTTTTCTAATAAACAACTGTTTTCAGCACTCTGGGGTTACTTAATCCTGCACAGCGTTCATGTAAATCACCACTACAATTTCATTGTTTACAACACAAAATTAAGACTCTACACTTTCATGTATATATATATATTATATATATATCACCCCAAGTACAAAATATCACCCTGTATTTTGATGTGCTCTCTCCAAGAATAAACCAGTTTTTGTTATGCCAGCAAGTCAAGGAATTTAATAATCCCTCTCTACTAGTGTTGTACCCTATCTAAGAGCAATTCTTCCCAGAAAAAAAAAAATTTAGAAAGAGAATCCCTTTGATTAATTTACAGATGGTCCAGTTGAGAATAGTAACTATTCAAAATGTAAAAGACATTAACCCATGGAATATAAAAATTCTTACTAGCCATATTTATAGTCAGTTGATTTTTGCAAAGATTATCAAGAATACACACTGAAGAAAGGACTGTTTTTTCAATATATATATTTCTAGGAAAAGTGGATGAATTTAGCACTGGACTGAGAAGACCACTAGTATTAGTATTGCTACAACTTTTTCAAAAATCAGGATTCTTACAGAATGCATAGAACTGTTACTATTCTCCATCCTTGGCTTTCAATGGTTAATTTTGTGATTTGTGTTAGTAAGTTTTACTAAAACAGTGCATGTTTTAACTTTCTAGGATGCATAAGAGTAGTAAAATAACTAATCAAACAGAAATAATACGCCAGGAAATTCTAGAACTCAATAAACTTAAGCAAGTGGATTCAAGACATTCTGGGATACATATACAACACGTCCCCATCATTAAGTAATAGTACTGAATACTGGTAAAAAACCAAACACACTGGTCGGGAGTTTGGCCTAGTGGTAGAGTGCTTGCCTAGCATGCACAAAGAAGATCCAGGTTCGATTCCTCGGTACCCACATACATAGAAAGAAGGCGGAAGTGGTGCCTGTAGCTCAAGTGGTAGAGCTCAAGGACAGTGCTCAGGCCCTGAGCTCAAGCCCAGGACTGGCAAAAAAACAAACAAACAAACAAAAAACACTTCAGTGTTTGAACCCTCACATAAACCACTTACTTATTTTCAGTGTCTGCCACTGGGTGTTCTTCACCTTCAGGTGTTTCCTCAGTCACATTTGTTTGATCCAAGTCACTGCAATTATAAGATATTTGTTTCTGAATGTATTTGGGGGACTCTCTAAGGAAAGAAAGAAAAGAAAGGCATCTAGGTCCATTTATATGTAACCAAAGAGTTCTTCATACAAAAACAGAAATTTTTATATTCTTAAACATTCCCACTGAATTACCCCCTAGAAGTCCTCTAAGGTAAACTAAACGTAAGAGTTTTAAAATAAAGCTTTACTGACTTAAAAATGAGAAGGGCTAAAATTTAAGCAACTATATAGCAGGCACAATTGAATGAGAATACCCAAATGTCAAGTGTAGAGCTTCAGGAAAAGGTACATTAATATCACATATACTTAAGAATAAAATAACCTGGGCCAGGAATTTGGCCTAGTGGTAGAGTGCTTGCCTAGCAAGCACAAAGACCCAGTTCAATTCCTTGGTATCACATACATAGAAAAAAAGCCAGGAGTGGTGCTGTGGCTCAAGCAGTAGAGCTCCAGCCTTGAGAAAGTCCAAGGACAGTGCTCAGGCCCTGAGCCCAAGCTCCAGGACTCGCACAAAACAAAACACAAGAATAGAATAACTGGTCATGATATAAACAAAACCTATCTCTTAAGACATTATTTTACAATAACTTTGATAAAATATTCATTCCTGACTCAGAAACAAAATTTAAGAGAAGTATCAGTAAGCCTCTAAAAAATTCTAAGTTCAATTTTATTGAAATAATTAACTTAAAATTCAGAATACCAACGTTAATTCATCTTTGACAGTTCCCCAGTTGTGAGATCCGCTACCTCCACGCTTGTCCTCATGCTTCAGACCACTGTAATGTGAAAAAGAACTAACAAAACTGAGTTAACATAATACTCTTTAGTTCTAGAAATTCAAATTCTGTTTATTAAATAAGTGTAATAATATCTAAGAAATGAAATAATCAACATAAGACTTACGATCTATCACTTCCACTATGCCTATCAAATTCACGTTTGCCACGAGAATCAAATCCATCTCCTCGGCCCATACCACGTCCACGACCTCCTCGTCCCCTTCCAAGACCACCACGGCCTCGGATAGGTCGGTCAATAATTGGTCTACAATACAAATAGACAATTACACCTCCAGAGCCTCCAGAAAAAGGAATGCTACTCATTCAAAAGCTTGCAAATGTAGAATGTTTACTGACTCATAACTCAACAACTAAATACATGCTTTAGAAAATTCACGTCTATTTCCAAATACAAAGGAAACCAGAATCTAGAAAGACCTCTGAAACAAATTTAGCCTTCTTTAAAACATTGTTGCTAGTGCAAAATATTGTTGCTAGTGTAAATACAACCAATTATTGGTCTGCAATAAATCACTATTTTCCTTTTAACCCATCATTTGGAGAGCAAAAGCGATCAGTAACCAAGCTTGTATTACAAGAGATTTAAGTTCCAACACGTTTATTCAGAATCTAAGTACACAAACAGTCAGCTACAGTGTGAATGGCAATTTTGCCCTATTTATAGCTTCATGTTAAGATGTAACTGCAAAGTAATAAAACATGAAGAAATACTTACTTATCAACTGAAAATTCGCCTCCTTCACCCTTTTCTTCAAGTGGCTTTTCAAATCTTCTTTCACGAGGTGGTCGCCTTTCTGGTCTTCTATCAATTATTTTCCCTTCACCCTGAAGTTGTTGATCAGGTCTTCTTCCAACTCGCCTTATTCCTAATAATAAACAACCAGTGCAACAAGTCATTTCTGCAATTTAACTTTAGGTACAATTAATGTGTATAACAAAGGACGTTAGAGAAACTCCTCAGTATTGAAGATCTTGTTTTAGTTTTCTCTCTTGTTCGCCAAGTTATCTCTCACAGTCTACAATCATTCTGAAGTCATTTGGGTAACCCTTACTCCTCTCAGGGATTTTTTTTAAAAGATGTCACATGCAGTTTCTAATGAATAACAGCTAAAAAAGTGAACATGTGTACTATATTATATGTATTCCAGGAAGAAATGGAATACTTGTAATTCCTTAAAAGTACAAATGTGAAAGAAAAAGTTTCAAACAGGATTTCTGAGTTATAGAGACCCTGTCTATTTAACCAGAAAATAAGTACATAAAGTACATGCCCTCCCACACTTTCCCCTCCAGTCTTGGGGCTTGAACTTAGAGCCTGGGCACTGTCCCTGAGCTTCTTTTGCTCAAGGCTCTACCAAAGGAGCTACAGCACCAGTTCCAGACTTTTCTGCTTATGTGACCCTAAGGAATGGAACCCAGGGCTTCATGCATGCTGGGCAAGCACTCTACCACCAAGCTACATTCCCAGTCCTCCCACAATTTTTCAAAAAATGCTGTTATGTGAAGATGGAGGCATGCCTTAATGGTAGAGTGGCAGGCAATGAGCAAAAGTATTAGATACCAAATTCTTGTGTGTGTGGGGGGAGGGGGGTTGCAACTTACATAATCACTAGGAAGTAATTCAACTATTAAAATAGTCTCTTTAAACAGACACAGAAAGACTCAGTCCATAAGTAAAATTTAGTAAGAGAGCTGTGGACACAGCTCAGTGGCATGTTTGCATGCACAAGACCCTGGGTTTAAATACCAGCACAAGAATAAAAGAAAATTGTGGCATTAACATGTAATAACTAAAGCATTACTGACGGTCCTTTTATGATTTTCCTCCAAAGTAACTGGAATGAATCAATGAGCCCCCCCACAAAAGGAACCAATATTAATTACTCGTAGTTTTAAAGATAGTTTGTTAGATATATGACTAGTACTTCAAGTATGCTGTAATTCCCAAATCTTACAATATTTCACTATTTCTAAGAAAGTGGATCACTATCGTGACACACCCAACTGTTCTTCAACCATGCACAATTATGTACTTCTTTAATAAAATTTTACAGTTCATTCTCTGCAAACAAAAAATACAGATCTTAACCCAAAGCATTTAAATAAATAAATTTCATAAGAGGCATATGGTATTAGGGAGAAGCTATGTAACCAGTCCTCATAATAATATCCAAGCCAAACACACCCAATGAACAATGGCTTGCTTCCCCGCCCAATATACAACATTAGGCCTACAGTATCTAAAAATCTTGAAACTCAGCATGGGACTGGGGATATAGTTCAGCAGTCAAGTACTCACCTACCATATAATCTGTTGAGTTCCATCATTAGAACCACAGGAAAAACCTCATAATGAAAAGTGACTAAATTTTTAAGCTTATTTTGAGGTACTTACACTTGACATTTTTATGCACTCAGTGACATTCTAAACCAACTGACTAGCAACAAGCTATAATACAAAATTCATGTGAGACAAATACCAAACATCTAGGGCCCTGTGACAGGGCCCTATTACCAAAGACACAGCACAGAATAAAGCAACTTTGTTTACAGGTCTGTCACCCAATTCACCCACTAACAGGCAATAAAATCCCAAAATGGTTATTTTTCCATTCAAGTGGGCCCTTTTTTTCAACTTCACGTTAAAAAGTGTTTTGAGGGTGGGGGGGATAGTTGAGAACTGCTGCATGCCTAACACTGGTTTCAATAGCTAACACGTTGGGGGGTAGGGAGGTGTAGGGAAGTCTCTAAAATACTAAGGAACACAATATTATGTAAATGACAAACTTTAATCCTTATATCAAGTTATATCAATCTATAAATTATTTCCCTACATTTACAACAGCAGATCTCTTCAGAGATGGACTTCATAACCAAAACTGGGACACGGAAACCATGTTTCAGGTTTTAAACACTAAAAGTGAACATGTCTACCTAGTACTTTAGATTTTTAAGATCCAACTCATTCATGTTTTTTTTCTAATTAGTGTGATCAAAGAGTTAAGTTTAAGCAGTTTAAATGATTACATCAAGTGCGCTCCTTCAAACACAGAAATTAAACGCTTTATTCACAATTGTGTGGTATCGGTTGACTACTTTATATCCTTAATGTTGTATAAATTCTTCCCAATGCTCCAATGTTTCCCCTCCAAATATATTTTATTCAAGAATTTGTGTTTAATTCATCATTTAGATCCAAGGTTTTTGTATTCCAAGCCTCAGTTAAGTTCTTTTTTTAAAAAAATTCCCTACACCAAGGCCTAACACAAGCTATCGAGAAACAAGTCCCTCCATGAGCACGTGGTAGTATAGGCTAACTTCAACTTTCAATGTATAATGAATGGCACTCTCAAACATTCAGAGCCTAGGTCTTAGGTCCCACATCTACTTGCTACAGATTATTCATGCTTTCTTATTCCAATTGTTCAGTTCCTTTTCATCCACAACTAACCAGTAACAAGCAAGAATGCAAAAATGAAACTTGCACTAGCAAAGTCCTGACCACGCGTCACGCACATGTAGAGGGCAAGCTGGGGACTATACCCGCTCTGCTGCGGGGACACTGACACCCTGGGCCCTCGTTTCACCCACGAGGACCAGGCCAGACCAGCGTGAACGCAGGAAACCGAGAGAAAGGATGGGCCACGAGACGACTCTGTAATGTCACCAATCTTCAACTTGGAAACTCCCGCTTCACCAAAGAGAGCCAAATCCCTTCCTTCTCAACAGTTTTAATCCACTTCAGCAAGCTAAAACAAGGTTCCAGGAGTCAGGGGACTTAGGAGTGGGGACAACAAAGCACACGTGGTGCTCCAGACAACATCTATTCCGATCACACCTGACAACCTCAGGTGTAGTCAACTCCGAACCCCAGTTTTTCTACTTTAGGGCGCCCCGCGCCGTCGTGGGAGCAAGATGGCAGAGCTAGAAGCCCCAAGCAAACAAGAGCACTCCTCCCGGCACCACGCCGAGGGAAGAGCTCTCTGACCGGGAAGAAGCCGTGGCCACTGAGACTCCTCCTAGGAACCAAAGGCTGCAGGAAGAGCCCGCCCGCCCGCCCGCGCGGGGAATCGGCGGGAAGGCTCCGGCCCGCAAGACCCGGCTCCTCGCCCAGGATCAGGCGGGAACGGCGTGGCTCCCCGAGTCCTGCAGGCGGCGGCGTGAACTTGGGGCCGGCCACCACGCTGCCAGCACGTTCGCGGGACCTGGCTTTTGTCGCGTGGGGGAAACGTGCGGAGAGGAGGGCCGGGTCTCTCCGAGCGGTCTTCGGGACTGGTCTTACAAGCGAGTGGCGGCTGGGGTCCCCCGGCTCCTTCCCTCCATCCCCCGATGCTCCCTGCCTGCCTCCCCGGCTTTACCTTCTTTCTTAAGCGCCACGGGCGGCTGCGTCTCCTCCTTCTTGTCAGCCACGCCGACATTGGGGGGCAGCGGGTTCTTGCGGTCTTTCTGGGACTCTTTCCGCAGCTGTTTGCCCGCCGCGTTGGAGTTGGTCTGGGCCGCGGCCTGAGCAGCGCTCTTGGCCCCAGGGCCCCCAACGCCGCCCCCGCCGGCTTCTTTTTTCTTGTTCTCTGCTGCCTTCAGCACCTCGAAGGGGTCCGATTCGTCGTCAAATAACTGGTCGAATCGGTTGGTGACCACACAGCCAAAGCCTTCCTGTAGGTGCCCAGGCATGATGGTGGCTCGGCGGCGCGTTCCTCCACGGATTGCAGCGGGCCGCGCGAGCCAACAGCGCCTGCTTCAGCTCTTCCCACAAGATGGCCGGGCTGAGAGAGGGGGACCGTCTTCTCTTCCGGCGCCAGGCACACATCCGGGAGCGGCCAGTGCCGCGCTGCACCACGGGATGTGTAGGCCGCAGTCGTCTGTACTGAGGCCACTGGTCGAGACGGAACTACAATTCCCAGCGCCCACCGAGAGAACACTCTTCGCGCGCGCCCGAGAGGCGGGATCTTAGGGAGCGATTGAAGCGTGCGAGCCGAAGCGGGGGCCGGAGGGGGGGGGAAGAGGCGGGGGGGGGGGGGGGGATGGTTAAAGCCTGATGGTGGGCGGAGTCCTGCCACCTGCTCTTGTCACCCTGAAACTCGCTAGGTCTTGACGGTGAACACCGGAAAACGTGACGGCAGCTTTGGCTTATGAAAGTATTGTGTGTCTTCGGTTTCACTCAGCCGGCCCTGTCAGACCGGGGCTAACTTTCTCCACCTCTTGGGGGAGAGTCAAGGTGACTCGGAAACCTCACGAGTGGAGACAAACTTCCGGGGGTGGGAGCTGTGAGGCGCCGCACCGGCCTCCGGTAGGCTGCGTCGGCTCGGCGCGCTGGCCGGAGCCGGAGGCGGGAAGAGCGGCCGCCCTGCACCACGAGTCGCGGGGCTTCAGTTTGGGAGGCGGAGTGCGTGGTGTCTTCTCCCGGGGACCGGGCACTGGGGGAGCGGGACAAATCAGTCTGCCAAATGGAGCCATCCCTGCCGAACACCAGACTCTGGGCAGGTCTCCAGAACGTTTTCTAGACTCCCTCCAACTAATTGGCCACCCGTCCCTGACCACCCGGCGCTTAGGTGGCTGGTGGTGTGCGTGAAATGCGCGGAGAAATAATTATGTGTGCGGCCTCGAAGGAGGGAAGACCTAAGAAATGATTTAGTTGAGAATGTGAGTCCCGTTGAGGCAATACGGTGTCGACGAATGTTTAAGCACATTTGATGTGTCTTAATTTTAAAACCTCTCTGCCTCGGCAGAAAAAATGTGTGTCTCTTGAGTGGTAGATACTACTCTCCGCAGGTGATGGAACCATTTCGGAGACGAAATCACTTACCAGGTTTACACCCTCTGAAGATGCTCCAGCCTGGCATGAACAGGGCCTCTAATCCAGACACTGCCCAGATGGAAATCGGACAATTGTTTACTTTCCAGTAGCTAACAAGTGTAAACATTATTGGTAGTCTGTTAGGGTTTGCACCAGCAATGCTGAGCAAATTTCTAATGAAAGTAGAAGACACATTGCAAGCATGAAGGAGCAAAGTCTTCCAAATTTCTTTCTGAGTCCTTTCCCACTCCTCAAATTCTCTGTTGCCTCTCCACATTCACCCCCCGCCCCTCATCCTCCCTTCTGGAGGATCTCATTCTTGTGCCTCTTACCAAGAGACTGGGTTTTTCACGATTCTTTTCCCGTGTTTTGAAATTAGCTCTGAGCAATAGAAAATGTTATTCTGAGCAAAAAAATGGTCATTTGAAATACCATGCTGAAAACTTTTGGGGCAATTAATACAGGAAAGTAAAACAGGCTTTGTTGGGGGAGCCAGGGACATGGAAAGGGGCTGGGTCAAAACGGGAGTGAATGAGAATGAATATGAACCAAATAGTTTGTATGCATGAAAAGAGAACATTGAAATTGAGATCTGCGGATATGAGAGAGTTAACATTGATGTAGATTGTATACTTATATGAAAAGGTCCCCATGTATGCTAATAGAAAAAATAGTTCAGGTACAGTTTACAAGATCATACTTAAATTATTCCTATTCACCAAATAAGGGTTATTAGTATCTGCAGTTCTAAGCTGTGTGCTCCTCTTCCTAACTCTTTCAGACCACTAGCACTAAAACAATATTGATAGTTAAGCCAGGTGCTAACTGCACTGTATGCATGATCTCACATGATCCTCACATCAACTCTATCATAAAGAAGTTACTGCTGTTTCAAGGTGAAAAAAAATGAAGCAAAAAAATTGTGAAGTGTACTCATCCACACTATAGTAGAGGGAGTGGAGAGATCTTGTCTGTAGCAAGTTTTTCTCATCCATCACAGAGCATTGGTTTTCACAAACAGATCTTCACAATCATTACTGTAATTAAAAAAAAAAAATTGTTGGGGCCGGGCGTTTGGCCTAGAGGTAGAGTGCTTGCTTAGCATGCACAAAGATCTGGGTTCGATTCCTCAGTACCACATACATAGAAAAAGCTGGAAGTGGTGCTGTGGCTCAAGTGGTAGAACTCTAGCCTTGAGAAAGCCTAAGGACAGTGCTCAGGCCCTGAGTTCAAGCCCCACAACTGGCAAAAAAAAAAAAAAAAGTGTGGCTAGGCATGGTGGCTCATACCTGTGATCCTAGCTACTCAGGAAACTAAGATCTGAGGAAGGAGGTTTAAAGCCAGCCCAGACTCTAAAATCCATGAGACTCTTATCTCCAGTTAACCACCAGAAAACCGGAATTCGCCCTGTGGCTCAATGGGTAGGGCTGCCTTGAGCTGAAGAGCTCAGGAACAGTGCCCAGTCCCAGAGTTCTAGTCCCACACAACAACAACAAAAAGTGAAGATAAGCTGGGATTTTGCTGACTAGGACTTTATAAGATTAAATTTAGCTTCTCAGAGAATTTATCCATTGAGATAACTGGAATGTTAGAAGTAAACATATGAGGAACAGGAAAGAATACTGTAAGAACTTTCGAATTCCTTTTTTTGTGTGTCTGAAATTCTGAAATCCAGAAAAATATTCAAAGCCCTTGTGTGGGGCATAGAGTTTGAACTCGGGGCCTGAGCACTGCCTTTGAAGCTTTTTTGCTCAAGGCTTCTGCTCTACCACTAAGCCACAGCTCCACTTCTGGCTTTTTTGGTGGCTAGTTGAATGTAAGAATCTCACAGACTCCTGCTCAGGTTAGCTTCAAACTGTCATCTTCAGATCTCAGCCATCTCAGTAGCTAGGAGTGAGCCACCCACACCTGCTCAAAATGCATTTTTAAGGTATGTAAGTAAAGCTACACATGGTAAGCCTTTTACATGTTATTAATTATTGAGGTATTATTGTATGTAGCTATTCTTACTAATGTTTTCTTTATTCTAAGAAATCAAAATAGTGTTTAGGGCAGAAGAAGTGGCTAAGTGGTAATTACTTAATATATATATCAGACCTTGGTTTAAAACCAGAGTCATACAACACAAGCAGTACACAAAGACACACAACATACAATGTTTTTTTAGTGAAACCGGGGATTGAATTCAGGTATTGAACACTGTACTACTGAGCCACACACCCTAGTCCAAATATAGTGTTTAAAATATTAACAACTTCCTACTATATTCAATAGGAAAATATTGATAGAAAAATCCTCAAGGGAGGAAGTCCTAGCAGACTTAAAAAATAAATAAAAATGGTTCAGCTTCTAGTGAGTGCAGACCTTCTATGCCTCAGATTGGAATGCTAAGGATAGTATTGCAGGTTGGGGTTCTTGCTAAAGTTAGAATATCAAAGCTAAATATAGAAATACTGCATGCTGTTTTGCTATCTCAAGTTTACTTTGAAGCCTGAGCCTCTTGGTTTTAAACCTCTATTTTTTCCTATTCTAGGCTCTCTTGAAACAAAAAGAAAAAACCCTAAAAATAGTAATAAAAGTTATTTTCCTCTGTGTAACATTTTTATAATAACAATTTTAAAGTATTCCATTGATATAATTCAGATATACAAATCAACTACTTAATGAATACTATTCAGTAGTTTTTAATATATTCACAAACTTTTGCAACCATCAGTTATCTGATTTTAGAATGCTTTTTATCATCCAAAAAAATAAATCTATATCCATTAACAGTCACTCTTTTTTTCTCCCTCCACAGCCCTAAGCAACCACTAATGTACTTTCTTTTTCATGCATTTGCCTATTCTGCAAGTTTCAAATAAATAGAATCACACAATATGTGATTTTTTTTTATTCCTGGTTTCTTTCAGATGTCATGATGTTCTCAAGGTTCACGCATTTTGTAGCATGAGTCAATACTTCATTGCTTCTTATGTTTCATTGCTTGAATAGATTACATCTTATTTATTTATTTAGCCAGTCCTGGGGCTTGAACTCAGGGTTTGAGCTCTGCCCTTGCGCTTTCTCAAGTTGAGGACTCTACCACTTGAGCCACAGCACCACTTCTGGCTTTTTCTATATGTGGTACCAAGGAATCTAACCCAGTCTTCGTGCATGCTAGGTAAGCACTCTACTCTAGGCCCTAGATTACTTTAATTTATACAGTCATCAGTTGATGGCTATTTTCATGTCTTAACTGTTAGAAATAATGATATGAATATTGGTTTATAAATGTATGTATCTATGTTCAATTCCTTCAGAGACATAGCACTAGATAAATAGACAGATAGACAGGGAGAGGGGGAACAGGGGAAGAAGATAGAGGAGAATTACTGGATTACATGTTAACTATGTTTAACTTTTTTATTTTCCTGGTTTGGGAGCAAGAAAACAAAGCCTAGGTACTGTCCTTCCCCCCCCCCCCCCCAAAGCTAGCATTCTATCACTTGAGCCACAGCTCCATTTCTGGCCTTTTTTTGGCACTTTATTGGAGATAAGAATCTCTTGGACTAGCTGAGAGCAGTGGCTTATGCCTGAAATCCTAGCTACTCAGGAGGCTGAGATCTGAAGATCAAGATTCAAAGCCAGTCCTGGCACCAAAGGACCTGAGACTCTTATCTCCAACTAACCTCTAGAAAATGGGAAGTGGGGCTTGGTGCAAGGGTAGGGTGGTAGCCTTGAGCTGAAGAGCTCAGGGACAGCACCTAGGCGGAGTCCCATGACTCACCAAAAAAAAAAACAAACCAATCTCTTGGACTTTCTTGACTGGAATGGCTTCAAATCCCAATCCTCATTCAGATCTCAGCCTTTTGAGTGCTAGGGGTGGCCCCCAGCATCTAGCTTCTAATCAAGATTTTGTCTAACCCAAATTCACAAAGATTTATCTCTGTGTTTTGTTCGAAACTTTTTATATCACAAGGATTAATAGCACAGGCCTATAATCCCACCAGGAGGAAGTAGGATGCAGGATGATCAAGGCTATATAAACTCTCTCTCTCTCTCTCTCTCTCTCTCTCTCTCTCTCTCTCTCTCTCTCTCTCTCTCTCTCTCTCTCATATATTTTTTTTTCAGTGTCACTTTCTCAAAGAGCCAGTGGCTGAGGACATAGTTCAGTGATATGGTGCTTGCCTAGCACAGAGAAAGCCCTGTCTTTGATCCATATCACAGAAGCAAAAACAGCAACAAGAAAAAAAAAACCCAACATTCTTATAATTTAAGATTTTATAATTGGGATTATATTCTATATTAAATTAATTTTTGTGTTCCATATACTCTAACTTAATTTTAGACTGTTGTATCCAGAATAACAACTTTAGAGAAGGATTATTATTATTACTCATTATATTCTATACAATAATCTGGCCACTATGATGGATGTTAAGATTTTTCTTTTGTTTTGTTTTTGCTTGGTCATGGGACTTGAACTCAGGACCTGGAGACTGTCCTTGAGCTCTTTTTGTTCAAGGCTAGTTCTCTACCATTTTGAGACACAGCATCACTTCCAGCTGGTAGTTCATTGGAGAGGATCAAGGTTCAAAGCCAGCCCAGGCACAAAAGGATCTGGGACTCTTATCTGCAATTAATCTCTAGAAAATGGGAAGTGGAGCTGTGGCTCAAGGTGTAAGGTGATAGCTTTGAGCAGAAGAGCTCAGGAACAACACCCAGCCCCAGAGGTAGGGTGGTAGCCTTGAGCTGAAGAGCTCAGGGACAGCACCCTGACCCAGAGTTCAAGCCCCATGATTCACAAAAAAAGAAAAGAAAAAAGCAAGGGAATCAAATCAAGCAAAAAAGCATTAAATAAGCAGTTTGCACCTTCTAAGATTAGTAAAAACACCAAAACAAAACTCTTTTCTTGCCTCTAGTGAAAAGATTGTAAAGACTTTGGGGTTGGAGAAGTTGAGCTGGAAGAGAGACCATGTGTAAACCAAGGTACTTCAGTCCTTACGTGCTTCACATTATTTCTATTTTTCTTTTTTCAAAAAAAAGAACTTTTAAATGATAAGAAAATCTAAACTGAGAAATCATGTTGTAACCCAAATGTTCATTTATTCTAAAAGAGACCAGATTAATGACTTCTTAAAGTGCAAATCTGAGATCTTAAGTAATGGAAATGTAAAGACAAATCTACTTCTTCCAACACGAGCTGAAACATTGCTTTCTTTTTTTGTTGTTTTTAACTATTTAAGGTTGAGTTTACTCTCTATACTCTTGGCTTCTGTTAAATGAATTAGAAACAATAATACAAAATAGGGTTGACAGAAGCTACCTTCATAGTGATATGAAATGTTCCTAGACCTGAAAAACAGAATCAATAATTGTAAGCGCAATGCTTACTAGTGATAAGCATGGAGTAACATTGTATCAACTGCTAGCCAGAATCCTTTAAATTTCTGCTGCTTTCAGAAGAAACAGATGGTTAAGGTAAATGAGATGGAGTCCCATGGCTGACATCCAGAGTGGAGATTCATCTGTGGAAACTTGGGAGCAAATTGTGCATATGCAAATTACCAAGGTTCACTGTTGCCCCCTACACCAGCACAAAGATTCCTCTCTTTGGGACCAATTCAGTAAAGTATTTCAAGTATTATTTTGTAAATTTTAATCTGAGGCTTCCTACATAGAAATTACGCCCCAGATTTGTGCATGTTTTCAGGAAGGAAGTTACTTTCATCAGAAGAACAAATCTACAGAGAAAGATAGTTTAAGTCAGGTGTGACAGCGATGCATATTTGTGATTCCACTGCTTGGGAGGTTGGGGCAGGAGGATTATGAGTTTTCGACCAGTTTTGGTTATTTAGTGAGACCCGGATTTAAAAAAATTTAGGAGGGCTGGAAATGTGGAGTAATGGTAGAGTGCTTGCCTAGCATGCTTCAAGCCCCGAGTTCAGTTTCTCAGTACCACATAAACAGAAAAAGCTGGAAGTGGCATTGTGACTCAAGTAGTAGAGTGCTAGCCTTGAGCAAAAAAAGCTCAGGAACAGTGCCCAGGCCCTGAATTAAAGCCCCATGACTAAAGACTGTGGAGGGTCATTGGGGAAGATTGTCTGCTGATTGTTGCCAGTCCTGGGCTTGAGCTCAGGGCCTGAGCACTGTCCTTGGACTTTCTCAAGGCTAGAGCTCTACCACTTGAGCCTCAGCACCACTTCCAGTTTTTTTTTTTTTTTTTTGTATGTATGTGGTACCAAGGAATCGAACCCGGGTCTTCGCGCATGCTAGGCAAGCACTTTAACCACTAGGCCAAACTCCCGGCCCCTCGAGTTTCTTTTAGAGGTGATGAAACTGTTCTAAAATTAGATTGTAAAAGTGATGGCACAACTCTGAATACAATAAATAACAATGACTTGAACTCCAAATGGGCGAGTTATATGTAGTGTGAACTCTATCTTGATGAAAGATTTTAAAACAAAAGCACCTCATTCAAAACCCCACCTGCTCTCTGGCATGAACATCTGACCATGGTTTATTTTCAAATCTCACCATACTCCCATATTAAATGTTTATAAAAGTACTTTATGGATAATAGATCATAAAAAAAATGGAGGAGCCAGGCGAGGTGGCTCACACCTGTAATCCTAGCTACTAAGGAGGCTGAGATCTGAGGATCAAGGTTCAAAGCCAGTCTAGGCGCAAAATGACCAGAGACTCATCTCCAATTAACCTCTAGAAAACAAGAAGTGGGGCTTGGCTCAAGATTAGGGCAGTAGAGCTGAAAAGCTCAGGGACAATGTTCACGCCCAGTTCAAGCCTCATGACCCACGCGCCCCCCCCCCCCCCGCCACACACATTAAAAAGGAGGATTGCTATCCACAGAAAACATAACCAGCAAGTGGTAGAGAATCAATTGGAATTCATTTGAATGGAGCTCCAAAAACTCATGCTTTTTCAGTATTACAGCCAATGGTTGTCCTTTGTCTACCTGGCTAGCTGTTATACCCCCAATTATCCATGGTTTCAGTTAATTCTCCATCACTACATTCTGAAAATATTGAATGGAAAAATTCCTGAAGAAAACAATTCACAATTTGTTTTTTCTTTTTCCTCTTTTCTTTGTTTTACATTGAGGTATGCTAGGAAATTACCCTGACACTAAATGATACCCCAACCCCCATAAGTTTTCATTGTTATGCTTTGAATAATACAATGGAATCTTATTATTTTGCCCTGTCCCACCCAAAATATAAGTCATCCCTTTGTCCAGTGTAACCATGCTGTGTGTGCTACCTGCCTCTTATTAGTCATTTAGAAGTTCTTTCAGTTACCTGAATGACTATTACAATGATTATATACAAGATTTAGTACTATCCATGGTTTCAGGCATCTACTGTAGATGTTGGAAGGTATAGCCTTGTCGGGGTCCTTCATCCCCGGTCCCCCTCTACTAGTAGGGGGATGGGGAAAAACACACCCCGACCAGGCCAAGCCTCGAGAGGAAGGGGCCCAATGTCCTCCTGCACCCAGCCTTCTTACCCCGGAGCACAAATAGAGATGCCACGCTGTTTCATCAAGGCAGGAAGATCTCTCCCCCCTTTATTCCCTAAATCCCTCCTTATATTGGGTGAGGGAGCCTATCAGTATACAATATGGACAAGACAAAGATATCCATGTGTTTTATCCTTACTACAAGCCTCAGCAGAAAGTTATTAGACATGGCGTTACTCGGCCCCCAAAATCTCCCCCGTTTTTATCTTAAAAAAGACAAAACTTAGGATATGTGGGGCTACCACCATATTAGATCAGCTGTACCTGCCTTGGGTGTCTCCAAGCTCATTAGTCTTCTTACCCGTCATGGGATCACCAAGTCCTTTTTACGTGGCTCCTGTCTTAGGTTGATAGGCTAATGGCTGGGACTTTCCCATCTTTGACTACTAGCCCTCTATTTAAGCAAACCAGACTTGAGGGGATGCACCTATTTCCATTGGAGCAAACACCTGTCACACTAGCATTCACTTTCTGTGTTGACTTTGTATTATTTTAGGCAAGCAATATCAGACATATTATAATTATAGCACACAAAAACAAATCCAAACTGATCAGTCCTGCCCATCTTTGATCAAGTCCTAAAATAGTCTCTAGTAAAGATAACCAATCATTTAAAGTTCAACATATATCTGATTAACAATAATTATTTGTGTACGTAGAGAAATCATCAAGTTGTCAAACTAAACATTAGACAGATTAATCGCTCAACTGAAAATGTTATATGGCAATTCCATCAAGCAAAATCTGGAACAAGCAGCTACACAAAACGTGCTGATCACCTGCTCCAGAATATTCAATTGTTCTTGCAATAAATCAATTCATTGATCAAGCAGAACAATTCCAGTCCTCACATGCTGATCAATGGCTTCTGAGATCTACAACGCAGTATTCAAAGCACTCTCTGTAGAAACTGCAGCGGCTAGGGCAATACTCGCAGCAGGAACAGCAGCTGCAGATGTGGCAATGGCCGCCACCACCACAGTCAGGAAAATACCAAAGTCTCTTTTACTGATGAGCGGGAAAGCATTCTCCTCCACCTGTACAGGCACTGGTATATACTGAGGGGCTCTGACTACAATAGCCAGAGAAAACAGGGATGCATTCCAACATCAACATTATTAACAACATTAAGAAAACAACATTATTAATAGAGATTGAAACCAATAGAAAAACAAAGACTACCACACAAGCAAACTATAGCAAAGCAATAGAAGAATTAGAAATACTGAAGAAGTATTGGTTAGAAGAAGTGGCCAAGGCTGTTCAGGTCCCAGCAGCGTGGTCCTCAGCGATGTTGATAGGGTCGTCATTGCCGCATGGATTCATTTGGGGAACCGCACTCGTAGAAGAGTCTTCATCTTGACCGACGAGCTTCCAAGCAGTCTCCACCTTCTGACATATCAGTCTCTTTGGCACCCAAATGGGACTGTCAGCATACTGTGGAAAAACACAAACACTTCCTCGCCCCCACATGAGGACAGGGTCTGGTCCTTTCCAGTTTCCAGAGAGAATATCTTTCCACAATACTAAAGGTTTATGACTTCTAGAAGGATTAAAATGTCTATCTCCTGCAGAACGTCTTTCAGCATCAAGAGTTAGAAAGTTTAAAAAGGGCCATAGCAAGTCTATCCTTGGGAATCTTCCAATCTCCCCCTTTTTGCTTTAAACTACTGTTCAAAAATGACTCTGGTCCCTTCGCTTTAAACTACTGTTCAAAAATGACTCTGGTCCCTTCATTTTAAGGGGGTTATGGGCGAAGATCCATTTTCTGTAACTTCTTCAAGCTGACTCAGGGGCGTTGTCTCTATATTTTGCCAGGGACCCTAAAAAGCTTTAACCTGTTTTCAACTATTCTGAACCTGAGCACAGGCTTTCTAAATCACTACCACTTAAATCTTTCTTTCTCAAGTAGTTTTCCAAGTGTCTCTGCGCTTCTTTTCACCTGTTCTTAAGCTGTTTCTTTGGGCGAAAGTAAGCATTCCCGAATTAGTTGCCACATAAGAAATGTTCCTCGGGGGAGGTCTCCCTGTTTCAATGCTTTCTCCAAATCTAAGTTATGTAAATCCCACTGTGGCACATTAAGAAGTCCTTCCTTTAAAAACCAAGGACTTACTTTTGCTATCATAGCCACATAAGCCTCAACCGTGGCTTCTTTTACTGCAGTACCATTAGCTTTAAGTAAATCTTTTATAACTCTAACCATTCGGATCTTAGAAACATCTGAACCCGTTATTTCGGCTTTTTTTTTTTTAAATCAAAACTCCTTTCACACACACATTCGCGGTCGTTCCAGTATGAACCCATTCGGTTCTATTCTAAAATATCGTTCGATCCGGTCTGAACCCATCTGGTCCTATTTCAAAACATCCTCGCCCTTATACTGCTCTGGCCAGAGACTCCCGCAAGGTTCCTCCCAACCATACCCGAAGTGACCTGCACTTTGAGGTCACTGGGAAAAATCTGTTAAAAGTTTTTAGCTGCAGCTTTTTTTGGGGGGGGGTTGCCTTCTCTATGGGTTTTTTCAGGTTTCTCTGGTTTTTCAGTCTTTTTTTTAGTCTTAGGTTTGGGAGAAGTTTTTGGTTTTTCTTTTTAAGCACTCTCGTGCCCTTTCATGCCTCTTTTGTGCCACTTTCGTGCCCCACGTTGGGCGCCAGTATGTTGGGGTCCTTCATCCCCGGTCCCCCTCTACTAGTAGGGAGATGGGGAAAAGCACACCCCAACCAGGCCAAGCCAGGAGAGGAAGGGGCCCAATGTCCTCCCGCACCCAGCCTTCTTACCCCGGAGCACGAACAGAGACGCCACGCAGCTTCATCAAGGCAGGAAGATCTGTCTCTTCCTTTATTCCCTAAATCCCTCCTCCTTATATTGGGTGAGGGAGCCCATCAGTATACAAGATGGACAGGACAAAGAGATCCACGTGTTTTATCCTTACTACAAGCCTGAGCAGAAAGTTATTAGGCATGGCATTACTCGGCCCCCAACAAGCCTAAATAAAGGAAGATTATTTTTTTGATTAATATTTTGTTGGATAAAATTTCAAAAGTATAATAATCTTACCTTATTTAGGATTTTTCTGACAGAGATAACAGAGCCTCATCTATACACAGAGGAAGTTTTATTTTATTGAAACCAAAACTTGATGTCAAGGTTCATGCTTTTTTGCCCATAGTTTATGATGCTCTACCACTTGAGCCACACCACTGGCCTCTAGTCTGTATGAAGAGGTGATGCAAACTTGGCTCTCCTAAGAAATAGAGACTTCCTTGGCTACCAAGATAAAGAGACTCCTATCAAACTATCCCCTACTCTGTAACCATATGACCTGGAGTAAAGTTCTGAATATCTCCAAGCTTTATTGTCTCATCTATTAAGTAGGGGTGTAATTAAGACTGTGTGACTATGCAGTGAGTTAGCACATTTACAACATGTGTAACAAACAGGCATATAGTTAAGGTCTGAGAAAAAAAGAAGGAAATCAAGACAGAAAAACAAAGAAAGAAAAGAAAAGGGAAATGAGAAGGGAAGGAAAAACAAAGAAAAAGAAGGAAAATGTTTTTCTACTTGGGAAAGAGCACCAGAGCCAAAAGACTGTCTCAGTATCTGCCAGGACCTTTGACAGACAAATATAAGAGAAGGAAGAAAGGGTCTAAGCCACTCCTGGTAATTTTTCAGTAAGTCTTGAAATTCAGTTAGGAAACACTAATATGAAATGTTGAGGACATCAAATACAACCAACCACCTCAGAGATTCTCCCCAGATCACTAAAAAATACCTCACCATATTCTGATGCTTAAGGAACACTTCTCTTATGAGGAATTTAAATAGCCTTTAAAATGAGAACCTTTCCGGCTCAGAGGAAATTCTGTGGACAATTTAAGGCTTTATTTGTCTCCTTTCAGTCTTTTTTTCCCCTCTTCTATCTCCAGCTATCTCCCCACAAACAACTTTTTTTTTAATGCACTAGCAAAGTCCTTAAGTTCCTTTTAGTTTATTTTGCAACGAAATGGCTAAGAATGAAAATAAAAGAAAACAGAGAAATATTCAGTCCCTTTGGCTGCCAGCCAGGAAAAATGGCACATGGTAGAGGTCATGCTGAAAGGAAGTACCCCATCACAGAGTAACCTGGTATGAGACCACAGCCTAAGAATAGCCTGGTTCTAGGAACTCTTCCTTACCAAGGTGCTACAAGCAGACCTGGTGATATATTAGAGCTGTACACTTCTCAATAAGTCCCTAAAAAGCCTATTGGATTAGATCACATGATAATACAAATGCTTTCATCCAGTTGGGAGACCACACAGCATCAAGAGGAAGCATCTGGGGGCCGGGAGTTTGGCCTAGTGGTTAAGGTGCTTGCCTAGCATGCATGAAGACCCGGGTTCGATTCCTCAGTACCACATACATAGAAAAAAGCCAGAAGTGGTGCTGAGGCTCAAGTGGTAGAGCTCTAGCCTTGAGAAAGTCCAAGGACAGTGCTCAGGCCCTGAGCTCAAGCCCAGGACTGGCAAAAAAAAAAAAAAAAGAGGAAGCATCTGTCATTTTGGATCCTGATTCATTGTTTACCACCTTGGTCATTTTGCATAAATTGCTTATATAATACAAACTTACATCTATCTATCTATCTATCTATCTATCTATCTATCTATCTATCCTGTCTCTATCTTGCCATCAGGACATTGCTCTGCTCTAAGCTGAATCCAAATCCTGTATTTCTTTAAACTGTATAATTTTGGCTTTTCTGTTTGGTACTGGGGATCAAGCCCCAGACATTGCACTTGCTATGCAGGTGTTTTGCCATTGAGCTACATCCAAGTCCATGAACCCTGTATTTCTTTTTTCTTTTCTTTTCTTTCTTTTTTTTTTCTGGCTATGTAGCTTGAACTCTAGGCCTGGGAGCTGTGCTTGAGCTCTTTAGCCCAAGGCTATCATTCTACCACTTGAGCCACAGTGCCACTTCTAGTTTTCTGTAGTTAATTGGAAATAGGGGTCTCATGGACTTCCATGTCTGGGCTGGCTTTGAACCATGATCTGCAGATCTCAGCCTCCTGAGTAGCTAGGATTACAGGTGTGAGCCACTATACCTGCTTAACCCTGTATTTATTATTGTGGTGTGTTTTTTGTTTTTTGGTGCTAATCCTGGGGATTGAACTAAGGGCCTTGTGCCACCCTGAGCATTTTTGCTCCATGCCAGCACTCTACCACTTGAACCACTGCCCCATTTCTGTTTTATTTTGGGGGGGGCTATAAGAGTTTCTTGGATTTCCCTGCCTGGGCTGGCTTCAAACTATGATCCTCAGATCTTAGCCTTGTGAGTAGCTAGGATTACAGTTGTAAACCACTGGTGCCTGCTATATATTCTGTCTGTAAAACTAAGAATAAGCTTGGCTGGGAGTTTGGCCTAGTGGTTAAAGTGCTTGCCTAGCATGCATGAAGA
This sequence comes from Megascapheus bottae, assembly GCF_031878675.1. Classification (NCBI taxonomy): domain Eukaryota; kingdom Metazoa; phylum Chordata; class Mammalia; order Rodentia; family Geomyidae; genus Megascapheus; species Megascapheus bottae. Next base: position 39,247,834 of record NC_143514.1, on the reverse strand, counting down.
CCCGGGTTCGATTCCTTGGTACCACATACATAGAAAAAAACCGGAAGTGGTGCTGAGGCTCAAGCGGTAGAGCTCTAGCCTTGAGAAAGTCCAAGGACAGTGCTCAGGCCCTGAGCTCAAGCCCAGGACTGGCAAAAAAACAAAAAAACTAAGAATAAGCTGTTTACTCAGTAAATGTTAGTTATCTTAAGTGTTGCCAGCTCTCAACATCTACAGGCAAAAGATCAACCCCTTTTTCTACAATGTTTAGCACAAGGTTCTGGACTATTATAAGTTTATTTCTGTTCTGGTTACAACAATAAATCACCCCCAGAGAAACAGTAGGTTTGGAACTCAACCAGTTTCAGAGGGAAGGAAAAATTAGTTTCTAAAAGTAAATAATTACAATCAGGTAAGTGATGTACTTAGTCATAGTATCTATCGTTTTCTAAGTAAATGCATTACCCCTGGGAATATTATTACTCCTATTTTATATAGAAACTGAGACTCTCAAAGGCTTTACCTACTGAGGAAAGTGGAGGGTAGGATTTATTACTAGTATTGCCAAATTCCAAACTTCCTTTTTTTGGAGTCTTGGAGATAAAATCTTCAAGATTAAACAGCACAATCTGGAAAAACTCAGTATTGTTTCCTAACATGCATCTATGTAAGAACTCAAATAGTAAATTTTCCTTAGTACCCCTTGACCCCATCTGGAGATATGTCTTCCTTAATCATTCTTCTCAATATAGCACATGCTTAGATGGCAGATATTCTGAGAAAGACTTATTTTTCATCCTATTAGAAACCAAAGCTGGATACCAGTTGCTTGTGCCTATAATCCTAGCTGCTTAGGAGGCTAAGATCTGAGGACTGAGATTCAAACCAGCTTTGGCAGGAAAATCTGTGAGACTCTGATCTCCAATTAACTACCAAAAAGCTGGAAGTAGAGCTGTGGCTCCAATGATAGCGTGCTAACTTGGTTGAAAAGCTAAGGAAAAACTCCCAGGCCCTGAGTTCAAGCCCCAGTATTGTTCCACTCCCCACCCCCCCAAAAGGAAATAAATCAAAAGACAGGACCAATACTCTCAAGCTGTCTTATCCTTCACGTGACAACGAATGCCTACAGATTGGGCAGAGCTTATAGAGAAGCCCTGAGGAGCACAGCTTCCAATCAAGCAATGACACGCCCCAAATGTCCCCCTGGTGGAAAGTATTATCTAAAGATAAAGACAACAATGCTCATCCCACATGCTCTTCTGAAATGTGATCTTGCAAATCTTCCATCAAAAGGTAAAATCTATAAGTGAGGTAATACGTAGATTTGTAAATTCAACTTACCACAGTGTTTACATATTTCAAAACAATATGTTTTACACAATAAATGCATACAAATTTTGTTTGTCAGTTAAAACAAAAGAGGTGGCATCATCTCATTTTCTTATCCTTGAATCTGGACTTGCCTGATCAATAGAATGTGTTGCAAGTGACATTCTGGATCTTGAGAGGTGGGGTCAGCTTCTGCTCTGGGCTCTTGGAACATTCCTTGAGATCCTCTCAGTGAGAAATTCAAGACTCATATACAAGTCATATGGAGTCAGCAAATGACAACCCTGGGAGACCTCCAAGTCAACAGCTAACCTCAGCTGTCAATCCTGTGAGCTGGCCATCTTGGATGTCCACTCTACTCAGGTCTTCAAAGGAGAGCAGCCTCAGTCAGGAGGAACAACAAAATTTTCAGGGCTCAGTGCAAAACAAGAATTTGGAGTTCTGAATTCAGAGATTTGAATGATTTTAAACATCAACAACAGAGCATTGAGTCAAGCATGATACCTTTTGAAGCATGGGGCCCTGAGGGATTGAATAGGCAACATGCCATAAAGCCAACTCAGGCCCGAGAAGATACTTGAGAGACCTTCCCAGTTGAGACCAGTCAACCCACAGAACCGTGAGATACAATGACACAGTTATTTTAGTCCATTAGGTTTGGGGTGGTTTTTTTAATGGCAGCAATAGATAACCAGAACGTTGCCATGAGACTCTTGCAAGTAGCCCTACCCAGAAAAATGAACAAGTTTATGAAAAGGACCCCTGCCTATACATAGTGAAACACATAAAGCCCAGATTCATATGTAGGGCTTTCATTGAAGCAGTCTCGTTTGGATAGATACTACAAGAGAGGGAGGCAGTGAACTGTCCTCGGAACTAGCTACAAGAAGAGACATTACCTCTAGAAATAAAAATTCCAAGTATAAATGGAGTCATACTCTGAATTAGATTCACTGGAGCAACAGGGAAAAAAAAAACTGGGAATGTTTGATTATGTCTTTCAAGTACCAGGGAAAAGGAGGTTGTTCACAGTCTTATTTTCTCAAAGGCACCAAAAATTTAATTTAGGCTGGGCATGGCGGCTCACACCTGTAATCCTAGCTACTCATGAGGCTGAGATCAGAGGATCTCCATTCAAAGTTATCCCGGGCAATAAAGACTGTGAGACTCTTATATCCAATTAATCACTAGAAAAAGGTAAGTGGGGCTGTGGCTAAGGGGTAGGGCAGTAGGCTTGAGCTGAAGAGCTCAGGGATAGAGCCCAGGCCCAGAGTTCATAACCCTCCCACACACAAAAATTATTTATATATGACACTTGTATGACACCTGAGTTACTTCAATATGCATCTGAGACAAGATTCTGGAGCAGTGAGCCAAAAGAACAATTGTGAATTACTAAGTAAGGAGTTGATCACTGGGATCTTTTCTTTGTGGTACTATAGGGTTTGATCTCAGAGCCTCTAGCTAGCTAGTCTGGCATTCTATGACTTCAACCACACCTTTGACTTTATTATTATTATTATTTGTCCTGGGGCTTGAACTCTGGACCTGGGCACTGCCCCTGAGCTCTTCAGCTCAAGGCTAATGCTCTGCGCCTTAAGCCACAGCACCACTTCTGGTTTTCTGGTGGTTAATTGCAGATAAGAATCTCACAGACTTTAGTCCAGGCTGGCTTTGAACTGTGATTCTCAGATCTCAGCCTCCTGAATAGTGATCTTATCTTTTGCTATGTTTGTTTCCTTTTGAGTTTTTGAAATAAGATCTCTTGAACTTCTGTTTTTGGGCTGACCTTGAACTGTGATCCTTCTGTTCTCAGCCTCCCAAGTACCCAGGATTAAAAGCATGAGCCACTGATACCCTAACATCTTATATTAAACATAAATTTTGGTAGAAACAGGGTTTGACACACAGTATGTATTAGAAAAATACTTCCTTTATAAAATACTTCCTTTATTTCCTTCCTTTCTCCCTTCCTCCCTCTCTTATCTCTGTCTTGTGGGTGTGGGTGTGTTGTTAGGGATTGAATGCAGAATCTCATACTTAAGCTATGCCACCAGTCCTTTTTTTAATTATATTTTGATATGGGCACATGCCTTTTGCCTGGGCTGGCTTTAACCACAAGTAGAAGTAGAGTCTACTTTTATTTCTGTAACTGCTGGACTGGGATAAGCCTGTTCCAGCACAGCTTGCCTGACCTCCTTTCTTTCCTTTTTTTTTTTCTTTTTCTGGTCATGGGACTTGAACTCTGGGCCTGTGTGTTGTAACCTGAGCTCTTCAGCTGAAGGCTGCAGCCCTACCCCTTGAGCCACAGAGCCAATTCCTGTTTAATTGGAGATAAGAGTCTCATGGACTTTAGTGCTCAGGCTGGCTTTGAACCACAATCCTCAGATCTCAGCCTCCTCAGTAGCTAGGATTACAAGCATGAGTCACGATACCTGGCTTCTATCTCTTTCTTTTCTTTCTTTCTTTCTTTCTTTCTTTCTTTCTTTCTTTCTTTCTTTCTCTCTCTTTCTTTCTTCCTTTCTGGAAGTTGTGGGGCTTAAATTCAAGGCCTGAGCACTATCCTTGGACATTCTCAAGGCTATAACTCTACCACTTGAACTGCAGCACCACTTCTGCCTTTTTCTATGTATGTGATACTGAGGAATCGAACCCGGGTCTTTGTGCATGCTAGGCAAGCACTCTACCACTAGGCCACACTTTTGGTCGTCCTTCCTTCCTTCCTTCCTTCCTTCCTTCCTTCCTTCCTTCCTTCCTTCCTTCCTTCCTTCCTTCCTTCTTTCCTCCCTCTCTCTCTCTCTCTCTCTCTCTCTCTCTCTCTCTCTCTCTCTCTCTCTCTCTCTCTCTCTCTCTTTCTTTTCTCTTCCTCCACCCCCTCAAGACAATGTCACTGGGTGCTGGTCGCTCATATCTATAATCCTAGCTACTTTGGAGGCTGTGATCTGAGAATAGATGCTCAAGCCAGCCTGGGCAGGAACATCTATGAAGCTCTTACTAATTAACTGTGAGAAAACTGGCTGGGCATGGTGGCTCATACCTATAATCCTAGCTATTCAGGAGGCTGAGATGTGAGGATCAAGGTTCAAAGCCAGCCCCGGCACAAAAGTACCTGAGACTCTTATCTCCAATTTACCTTTAGAAAACATAAGTGTTGGGGCTGGGAGTTTGGCCTAGAGATAGAGTGCTAGCCTAGCATGCACTAAGACCCAGGTTCGATTCCTCATTACCACATACATAGAAAAAAGCCAGAAATGGTGCTGAGGCTCAAGTGGTAGAGCTCTAGCCTTGAGAAAGTCTAAAACAGTGCTCCATCCCTGAGCTCAATCCCAGGACTGGCAAAAAAAAAGAAAGAAAGAAAGAAAGAAAGAAAGAAAGAAAGAAAGAAAGAAAGAAAGAAAGAAAGAAAATGGGAAGTGGGGCTTGGCTCAAGGGTAGAGTGGTATCCTTGAGCTGAAGAGCTCAAGGACAACACTAGGTCCAGAGGTAGAGCGGTAGCGTTGAGCTGAAGAGCTCATAGACAGCGCTCATGCCAAGTTCAAGCCCCAGGATACAGAAAAAAAAAAAAAGAAAGAAAGAAAAGAAAACTGAAAGTGGCATTGTGCCTCAAAAGTGGCAGAGTGCTAGCCTTCAAAAAGCTTAGAACTCACAATCACCCTTCCTCAGCCTCTCCTGAGTACAGGATTATAGATATGAACCATTATGCTTGGTCATATATCTTTTTTATGGTGTTATCCCACATTCCATAAGGAATTCATGGCATTCAACAATTCATTTCACAAATTTCTCAAGGAAAAAATGTTACATGGGGGCCGGGAGTCGGCTTAGTGGTAGAGTACTTGCCTAGCATGCACGAAGACCCGGGTTCAACTCCTAGGTACCACATACATAGAAAAAAGCTGGAAGTGGTGCTGAGGCTCAAGTGGTAGAGCTCTAGCCTTGAGAAAGTCCAAGGACAGTGCTCAGGCCCTGAGCGCAAGCCCAGGACTGGCAAAAAAAAAAAAAAAAAAGTTACATGGGTCACACACAGGTCAGTAACATTAGGTGTTTTGTAGTGTAACTAAGTAAATCATTATGAGCACAAAAAGTCAGAAGGAATAGCCCACTCAATGAGCATTCTTGATATATATGCTTAGACAGGATCTCTTTCACAGCTGTGCAGCTTTTCTGGTCTGGAGTTGCAACAGCAGCTTTGTGTGATATTCCAATTACTATTGTTACGCAACAAACCATGCCAAAACTTAGTGAATTATTTAGTACTGTGGAATGAAGAATGGATTTTGGTGGCACTGGTTTGCAACCTGCTGGTGGTATCACTTTAGGGAAATCACCTAACCTCTCTCAACCACAGCTTATAAAGGCTAAGCATGGAGTAGCTACATGGAAAACCTTAGGACAATTGGCTATATTCACTCCCCAGAGAACTAGAGCAGGTGGTTCCTCTGCCAGGGAGACAATAACAGTAAGAGGCAGGAAACAGCCAAAAGGAAAAGCTTTTTGAGCAAAAGAAGAGTTCCCAGGCAGCACTTGGCCCAGGAGAGAGGCTTTTGTTTGTTTCTCCCTTTATTTTTAAATAAATACATATGTTTGAGTATATATATATATATATATTACACACACACACACACACACACACACACACACACACACACACACACACACCACATTTACCATTACCACATAGAGGTATGGAGATTGAACCCAAGACTCTGTACATGCTTGGAAAATGTTCTGCCACTGAGCTGTATCTCTAGCTCATGGTGTTTTGAGAGAAAGACCCACTATGTAATTCAGACTGGCCTTGAACTTGCTATATAAGGTAGAACAACCCTCAAACTCACAGTTCTCCTGCTCTGCCTCCTACATGGTAAGATTAACAGACAGCACCACCATACCCAGTTCCAATGGGATTTAAACACAAAGGTCTTAACAGCTCATCTTCCCACTGTGAGGTAGAAAAGAGCCAGTGAAGCGCAGCAGTTTGTGTCTCATACCAGTAATCCTAGTTATTCAGGAAGCAGAGATCTAAGGCTCAAGGTTTGAAGCCAACCTGGGGAGAAAAATTCATGAGACTCTTACCTTCAGTTAACCACCCAAAATAAATGCCAGTATCAGAGCTGTGGCTTAAGTAGTAGAATAACAGTCTTAAATGACAAAGCTCAAGGACAACATCCAGGCCCTGAGTTTCAGTCTCAGTTGTGACACACATAGTCACTGATTCTTAGATCCTTTAGAGAGATTTCAAGTGGAATAAGAGTCATGACTCCTGATAACTGTTCTTTTTCTAATAGGCTCATGAAAAATACACATTCAGAAATAGAACTATGTAATGTAGGGAAGGTCTGTGTTTGAAGGACTCAACTTGGGACAGCTTCAGAGACAAAGCTCTGTGTAGTTGACAGATTAGCATTAAAATAGGAAAGCAAATGATCCAGGGGTAGTCCAGTGATGGCTGGATGGATAGATGGATAGATTATCAAGTTCACACATGACACATGACCTCTCAACCTCTGAGAGAAGGTAGATGAGGCTCAGACAGTATAGGTACCATTCCTGAATTAAATTCTCCAGAATCAGAGAGATGGTGTGAAGATGTTGGCCACCATTTGTGAGCTTCTTAATCCATGGACACTAATTTTCACCTAAAAAAAAAAAAAAACTTTTAGAAGCTGGGCTCTGATGTCTCATGCTTGTCTGTGTTCTAGCTACTCAGTTGGTTAACATGTGAGCATTATGGTTCAAAGACAACCTGGGTAAGAAAGTCCATGAGTATCAAGTGATAGAGCACTAGCCTTGGCTGGGAGTTTGGCCTAGTGGTAGCGTGCTTGCCTAACATGCACAAAGACCTGGGTTTGATTCCTCAGTACCACATACATAGAAAAAGCCAGAAATGGTGCTGTGGCTCAAGTAGTAGAGCTCTAGCCTCGAGAAAGTCCAAGGACATTGCTCAGGCCCTGAGTTCAAGCACAGGGACTGGGGGGGAAAAAAAACCAAGAACAACAACAAGAGCACTAGTCCTGAGCACAAAAGCTCTGGAACCAAAACAACAAAACAAAAAGCCAAGCATCTAAAAACAAAACAAAAAAAGGTGCTGGACTTAATCATCTGTAAGATGTTTTCCTCTTTCAAGGTTTGTTATCTTTTTCTTTAAAGTTCTATTTCCTAGGTTTCCAGAGAGGTTTGACAACTTTTCTTCTTATATTTTCATTGTATTACCCCCAGACACTTGTTTCCCTCTGGAGAGGAAGAGATCAGGAGAGGAAGCAGGGAAAATGAGTGATAGATGGGGAGGAAAGCATTCACTCTCATTTCAGTCTCCTGGGTCCTGGTTACTTTTCGTAGTGTCACCTTTCCTCTCCACTCTGGCTGGCTATTTGAGTTCCAGAGTCAAAGCCATTTCTCCTATAATTTATTTTAATGAAAAGCATCCTAAACAGAGATATCCTCTCTGAAGAGAACAAAGCATCAAGTGCCCAAGATGGCTTTTTTTCCCCCCAAGGTGGAGAAGCACCTGAGAACAAAGCATGGAAGATAAGAATGGCACATCTCAACCAAGTATCAAGATAGCAATCTTAAAAAAAAAAAAAAAAGATAGCAGTCTTGTCATGTGACTCTGCATTGGAATCTCTATGATCTAAAGTACTTGTCATACCTAAGAACTGGCATTGGTCAACAAAACCCTAGTAGACCAAAAAGAATTACAGTGGGAACATCCCCAGTGTGTGTCTTCTCTAATCTGTACAGATAAAAATCTCTAGATTGGGGGCTGGGAGTTTGGCTTAGTGGTAGAGTGTTTGCCTAACATGCATGAAGACCCGGGTTCAATTCCTCAGTACCACATACATAGAAAAAAAGCCAGAAATGGTGCTGAGGCTCAAGTGGTAGAGCTCCAACCTTGAGAAAATCCAAGGACAGTGCTCAGGCCCTGAGTTCAAGCCCATGACTGGCAAAAATAAATAAATAAATAAATAAATAAATAAATAAATAAATAAATAAAATATTGCTGCAGCCTGGCAGCAAGTATCTGTGATCCTAGCTACTTTGGAGGCTGTGATCTGAGAATAGATGCTCAAAGCCAGCCTGGGCAGAAACATCTATGAAGCTCTTACTAATTAACTATGAGAAAACTGTCTGGGCATGGTGGCTCACGCCTGTAATCCTAGCTACTCAGGAGGCTGAGATCTGAGGATCACAGTTCAAAGCCAGTCCCAGCATAAAAGTCCTTGAGACTCTTATCTCCAATTAACCACCAGAAAACTGGAAGTTGTGCTGTGACTCAAGTGGTAGAGCACTAGCTTTGAGCTGAAGAGCTCAGGAACAGCGCCTAAGTTGTGTAGGGCTCAGAGTTCAAGCCCCACTACCGACTAAATAAATAAATAATTTGCTGCTAACAAATCTACCCAGTGAATAATAAAGACAAGGATTGCAATGTGTGCTGAACACCAGTGACTCACACCTATAATCCTAACTACTAATGAGGCTGAGATCTGAGGATTGAGGTTTGAAGCCAGCCATAGAAGAAAAGTCCATGAGATTCTTATCTCCAATTAACTACCGAAAAGCCAGAAAGAGAGCTCTGGTTCAAAATAAGGCTAAAGGATAGCATCTAGGCCCCCAACTCAAGCCCCAGAATCAACACACACACACACACACACACACACACACACACACACACAGAGCAATTTCCTAATGCAGTAGAGGTATATACCAAATAATTTTTTTTTTCCAGCAATGATGTTTGAGCTCAGGGCCTAACAATTGCCCAGCATTCTTGCTTCTGCCTGGTACTCTTCTACCTCAGCCATGCCTCCAGTCTTGCTTTTCTTGCTGAATGGTTGCAGATGGATTCTCATGGACTTTTCTTCCTGGACTGGCTTTGAACCATAATCCTCTGGATCTCTTCCCCCTAAGTAGCTAGGATTACAGGCATGAGCCACTGCTGCCTGACTCAAGTGCTGAGTAAAGTAGGAGAAGAATGCAGTAACAAATTCAATGTATATTCTACAAAATTAAGAAAAGTGAGGGAAGGGATGGGTTTGGAGGGGTGGGAGAGAATGAGGAAAGGGGTAACATTGTTCAAGTCATATTCTATTCATAAACTGTTTTGTTGAAAGACAACTCATTTTTTTATTAAAGAATTTATTAACATTGATTTTTACATCATATTTCAAATGACATGTTTAACAAACGAATATTCAAGAAGGGAATCTCTATATACAATCACTGGCATTTAGTTTTTAGAACATAATCAAAATTAGGCTGTTTGTATATCATAGATACATATTAATTTATGAAATAAAACATTATGTCTATAGAGTCATAGGTTTTTATGTCTATTTAGTTATGTTTATATTTCCAATACCATGTCCATAGCATTGGGTATGCAAATATTGGGTCCTCTCTCTTGTACTGTTTGGATCTAATAGCCACATATTAGGGAAACCATGTGCCTTTTGTTCCTTTGGTCTTGACTTGTCTCACTCAACATGATTCACTCTAGATTCATCCACTTCCCTGCGAATGCCATTATTTTATCTTGTCTGTTAGCTATGTAGAATTCCATTGTATATATATATATCACATTTTCTGTATCCATTCATCTGCAGTAGGGCATCTGGGTTGTTTCCATCGCCTGGCTATTGTGAATAGTGCAGAGATAAACATAGATGAGCAGGTGTCCTTATCAAATCTTGGGTTATGATGTTCAGGATAGATGCCCAGACTGGTATGGCAGATTCATAGGAAAGGTCAATTTTCAGTTTTTTAAGAAACCTCCATACTGCTTTCCAGAGTGGCTGAACTAGTTTACAATCCCACCAGCAGTGCAGTAGGGTTCCTTTTTCTCCACAACCCCGCCAGCAACTGTCATTGTCTGAGTTCAACATCTTGGCCATTCTTGTTGGGGTAAGGTGGTATCTTAGGGTTGTTTTTATTTGCATTTCCTTTATGACCATGGATGATGAACATTTTCTCATAGGCTTTTCTGCCATTTTAATCTCTTCTTCTGATAAGTCTCTCTTTAGTTCCCGTGCCCATTTAGTGAATGGTTTGTTGGGTTTGAGGGGGGGGGGTAGTTTCTTGAGTTCCCTGTAGATACTGGATATTAAGCATTTGTCAGATGTATTATTGGTAAATATCTTTTCCCAGTTGGTTGGCTATCTTTCTACTTTAGTAAATATGCTTTTATCTGTGCAGAAACTTTTTATTTTTAGGTAGTCCCATTTATCGAGTCTCTCTCCAATCTGTTGTGACCCTGGGATTCTGTGCAGGGATCTTTTGCCTGTGCCTATGAGTTCCAGTGTCTCTCCTACTCTATCATGTAGCAGTTTCATGGTTTCTGGTCTGACGTTGATGTCTTTGATCCACTTTGAGTTAATGCTTGTGCATGGTGAAAGGCTAGGGTCAATTTTTAGTTTTCTGCATGTGGCTGCCCAGTTTTGCCAGCACTAATAATTGAATAGATTGTGTTTGTTCCACTGTATATCTTTGGCTCCTTTGTCAAATACAAGTTGACTATAGGTATGTGGTTCTATTTCTGGGCCTTCTGTTCTATTCCACTGATCTTCTGGTCTGTTTTTGTGCCAATACCAAGTGTTTTTTGTTATTATGGCTCTATAGTAGAGCTTGAAGTCTGGTATTGTAATACCACGAGCATTGCTCTTTTTGCCTAGAATTGTTTTAGCTATTCTAGGTCTTTTCTTGTTCCATATGAACCTTTGGATTATATCTTCTATTTCAGTAAAGAATGTCTTTGGGATTTTGATGGGGATTGCATTGAATTTGTATATCAATTTTGGCAGTATAGCCATTTTCACTATGTTGGTTTTCCCTATTCATGAGCATGGGATGTCTTTCCATTTCCCAGTGTCCTCTTTAATTTTTTTCATTAGGCTTTTATAGTTTTCATTAAATAATTCCTTTACATCTTTGGTTAAGTTAATTCTTAAATATTTTATTCTTTTGGGGGCTATTGCAAATGGAATCATTTTCTTGATTTGGTCTTCTGTTTGTGTATTGTTGGTGTACAAGAAGGCTACTTACTTCTGAAGGTTAATTTTGTATCCTGCCACTTTGCTAAAGTGGTTTATTAATTCTAGAAGTTTGGGAGTGGAGCTTGTTGGTCACTCAAGTAGGGGATCATGTCATCTTCAAATAGGGATAGTTTAATTTCTTCTTTACCTATGTGGATCCCTTTGATGTCCTTTTCTTGCCTTTTTGCTCTGGCTAAGGGTTCCAGCACTATATTGAAGAGAAGTGGAGAGAGTAGGCATCCCTATCTAGTTTCTGATTTTAAGGTGAATGGTTCCAGTCTTTCACCATTTAGTATAATACTGGCTGTAGGTTTTTCATATATGGCTTTCACTATTTTGAGGAATGTACCTCTTATTCCTATTTTTTTCTAGTGCTTTCAACATGAATGGATGTTGTATTTTGTCAAATGCCTTCTTTGCGTCCAGAGAAATTATCATATGATTCTTATCCTTAGCTCTATTGATATGATGTATTACATTGATTGATTTGTGAATGTTAAACTAGCCTTGCATCTGTAGGATAAAGCCTACTTGATCATAGTGTATAATTTTTAAAATTTGTTTCTGAATTATGTTGGCTAATATTTTATTGAGAAGTTTTGTGTCTGTGTTCATTAGAGAAATAGGTCTGTAGTTTTCTTTTTTTGTTGGGTCTTTCCCTGGATTGGGGATGAAAGTAATATTAGCTTCATAAAATGAGTTTGGTATGGCTCCTTCTGCTTCTATTTCTCAGAAGAGTTTCAAGAGAATAGGTGTTATTTCATCTTTAAATGTCTTGTAGAATTCCGCAGTGAAACCATCTGCACCTGGGCTCTTTTTGGTTGGCATTTCCCTGATTGCTTCCACAATTTCATTGTAAGAGATTGGTTTGTTCAATTTGTTTACCTCTTCATTGTTCAGTGTGGGTAGCCTATATTTATGTAAGAAATCATCCATTTCTACTAGATTTTCTTGTTCTTTGTAGTACTTATTCATTATGGACTGAATTTCTTCTGATATTGTGATTGTTCCCGTGGGGTCTCTAATCTTGTTTATTTGCATCTCCCCTCTCCTTTTTTTGATTAATCTTGCCAGGGATCTGTCTATTTTATTGACTCTTTCAAAGAACCAACTTTTTGATTTATTAATTTTGTGTATACTAGATCTTATTTCAATCTGATATTTCTGATTCTATTTTTGTTATTTCTGTCCTTCTAGTTGTTTTAGAATTGACTTTTTCTTGCTCCTCTAAGTGTTTCAGTTTCTTTTTTAGGTTGTTTACACACTCTTCTTCTGTCTTTTTTAATATGCGTTCCTAGTGCGATAAATTTGCCCCTTAGAACTAACTTTGCTGAAGACAACTCATTTTTACAACTACTTACAGATAATAAATTTTTACCATAGCAAAGATATGGAACCAACCCAGATGCCCCTCTGTTGTTGAGTGGATCAACAAGATGTAGTATTTATACACAATGGAATTCTAAGCTGCTGTCAAAAAGAACAACATTGTCCCATTTGTAAGGATGGAAAGACTTAGAAAAAAATCATATTAAGTGAAGTAAGCCAGACTCAAAGGAACAGAAGCTCAATGGTTTCCCTCATTTGTCATAATCAGTAGAAACCTTGGGCTCTCCTAGCAGAGATTTACAATAGAGCAAAACCTAGATATATAAGGCCATATAGTATGACGCTAAATGAAAGGACCTCCAGGATATAGAAACAAAAGCCATACTATGTTATCTCTCATCTCTTTTGCTGTCCCTTGATTATCTCATATTTTTACGATATTTTACCTTGTTATCTGATATATTGTATATATTTTTATTTGGTTATTTGAAATCGGACAGGGAAGGGGGGGAAACAAGATGAGGGACAGGGGTGGGGGAAGGGAAATGGGGACCAAGACATGAGAAAGGGTATCAATGTTTGTGAAGTAATGAACTTTCTATCTGGTGAATATAATGTGACCCTTCTATTAATTACAATAAAAATATATGAAAAATATTTTAAAGTTATTTCTTTCTACTTATAGGAACTGTGGCATCAGCAAACTGGTACAGAAGTTACAAAAGGTAGAGAAAGGTGAGAAAGATTTGAAAGCACAGGTCTCCTTTACTAAACCTGAAGAGCAAGCTGACTGCGATATCTTTTTTAGATATGAAAAATGTTGGAAGGGGAGGAAAGGACAATATGAAAGAATCTAACTTATCTCCTCAAGCTTATCTGACACTTAAGTCACAGCCCTTGCCTTTATTTAAGTCCCATTACCTTCACAACTTTTCTGACAGAAACATGCCACAGCCAGAAAGTATCAGATTTGCAATCTTCTCTGAAGATAGTAGACCTGGAGGCTAGCTCCACACATATTATGTTGCCATAGGCATATTTCAGAGTTTCCATTTGATCATCCGTGAAATCATATGACTACCTAACTCAACAGAGTCATTAATTTACTCAACGATTTGTGTGTTTGGGGGGAGGGTCATGGGGCTTGAACTTGGAGCCTAGGAGCTATCCTTGAGCTCTTCAACTCAAAGCTTCCACCCTACCCCTTGAGCCACAGCCTCACTTCTCATTTTCTAGTGATTAATTGAAGAGTCTCTGGGTCTTTAGTGCTGGGCTGGCTTTGAACCGATCCTCAGACCTCAGCCTCTTGAGTAGCTAGGATTACAGGCGTTAGTCATTGAGCCTAGCTCATAGATGTTTTGTGACATCCATCATACACCAGGTACTGATAGACACTGGGGACAGAAGTAACAAGAAAGAAATCCTGCTCTCATAGACCTTGCATTCTAATGTGAGAGGAGAGACTAAACCAGGAATTGTGAGTGCATTGGAGAGTGAAGAGTGCTATGGAGAAAAATAAGGGAGTGAGGGAGCAGTTACTCTTTTTTTTTCTTTTTCTTTTTTGGTCAGTAGTGGGACTTGAACTCTGGGCCTGGGCATTGTCCCTGAGTTCTTCAGCTCAAGGCTACCGTCCTACTTCTGGGCCTGGGCATGCTCCCTGAGCTCTTCAGCCCAAGGTTACCACCCAACCCCTGAGCCACAGTGCCACTTCTTGTTTTCTAGTGGTTTATTGGAGATAAGAGTCTCAGGGTCTTTAGTGCCCAGGCTGGCTTTGAACCGCAGGATGCTCAGATCTCAGCCTCATGAGTAGCTAGGATTATAGGCATGAGCCACCACAACTGGTGCAGTTACTCTTTTATATAGGGACTCTAACATCCTCCACAATTAGGTGTCCTCTGCACAATATCTAAAAGAAAAGTCTCTAGATTGTCAAGAATTAAATGAGACAATGCAGGAAAAATTTTAGCACCTAGAATACACTGGCTTCTGGATCCATACTGTATGTGTCAGTCCTGAAGGAATTCTGGGTTATTGTTGACAACACTGCAACAGGTTAAGAATCTGTCTCATTTCACCAACGACTCTCCTAAGGGACCCTGAAGCCTTGTGAAATAGAGTGCTGACTCAGGGGACTTAGTACGCTCGCGTTTTGTTGGTGGAAATAAAATGCCAACTCTATGAGCCAAAGTATTTCTGTGGGAGAGGGATGTTTTAGTCCAGCACGCAAGAGAGTGGGAAAAAGATGCTGCACAGTCAGATTCCCATTCGTTGTAACAAATATTCCCAACTCTGAAGTCAGCATGTGCATTGAACTCTTCCCCCTCATCAACAATATTAATGGTGGCGATGACATTCATTATGCTATTTATTGGTTTGTAAATGCTTTTCTTCCAAGGATCTCAAGTGTTTTATGGGCGTGACCTAACTCACCCTCACAACTTCCCCCAAAGACAGGTCTAGCCTCATTTAACAACCAGGAAACTGAGGCATAAAGAAGCTTACTTAACCCATCCCAGGTCAAATGATTATTTAAGCAAATCTGGTCTGGATCTCAGACTTTAGTTTTCAGGTTCAGTTTCTTCTGTGCCTGCCTGGCTGTCCTCCTGGATATCAGAAGTGATGTGCCATGCAAAATCCAAGGAAACCATGAAGGTGAATGTTGAAGTGCCATTTCTGCTATCACGTGATCAGTAAATGCTGGTGTTAAGAAATTCATTCTTTAGAAAAATGTCTTCTTTAGGCTGGGACTTTGGCCTAGTGGTAGAGTGCTTGCCTAGCATGCACAAAGACCCAGGTTCGATTCCTTGGTACCACATGCATAGAAAAAAGCCAGAAGCGGTGTTAAGGCTCAAGTGGTAGAGCTCTAGCCTTGAGAAAGTCCAAGGACAGCGCTCAGGCCCTGAGCTCAAGCCCAGGACTGTCCAAAAAAAATGTCTTCTTTAATATTCCGAACATATTATGTATCAATATATTTTCTGCTCGCAGATAGCAACCTTATACTTAGAAGTCAAGATGATATAAATATAACCTTTGGTTGTAAGAGAAGCCTAGTATTTGGTTTAATCCATGGAAGTCAACAGAAACTTACCAAGGGAAGAATTTTAAAAAGAAACTATCCAAAAAGGTAAGCAACTTATCTGATGCCACATAACTAATAAAGAGCAAAGCTAGAGCTTGGTGACACTAAACGTCATCATCTTGCCAAGTGCCAGTGACTTCCACCTGTAATCCTAAAAGCTCAAGAGGCTGAGACTTAGAGGATCTCAGTTCAAAGCTAGACTGGGCAGAAAAGCCTGTAAGACTCCATTTCCAATCAATTAGCCAAAATATCCGAAGTAAGCATGGCTCAAGTGGTAGAACACCAGCCTATTGTAGAGAACAAAAGCCCAAAGCTCTGAAATTCAAGCCCTAGTATTAGCACAGAATACAAAAACAAACCAACAAAAATCTCATCATCTTCCCTAAAGCCAAACATCCAGTTCATACCAATTTTCTGAGAATGCTGTCTGACCATCCAATGTGAGTCACATATGACCTAATTAACCATGGTTTAAGGTGGTAGAGGGAGTCATGGTTTAAGTGGTAGAGGGCCAGCCATGAGCAAGAAAGCTGAGAGCATAGGTTTTGAGTTCAAGCCCCTTAGTATTACAAACACACACACAAAGAAAAAATGCCATACATTATTTAAAATGGAATGACAACAGTGTTCAACTAACTAATAGGAGGGCATGAAAAAGAAAAACAAATAAAAAAGTAAAAATAGAGCAGCCAGTTCTAGTGTCTCATTCCTGTAATCATAGCACTCCGGCTGTTGAGCCAAGATGTCATGAATTTGAGGCCAGCCTTAGTTACATAGTTTGTTCCAAGCCAGTGTGTACTACATAGCAAGATCCTGTTACAAACAAACAACAAACAAAACAGAAATAAATAGCACCCAAAGTTCTAAAATACAATTATATTCAATATACATGGTCTAAATATGCCAATCAAATGACAGATATTGGAAGAGTGACTCTAAAAACATAATCCAACAAAATGATGTTAATAAGAAATTCCTTTCTAATATTGCAATTTATAAGATTAAAATTCAAAGACTAGAAAGAGATATCATATAAACATTAATTGAAAGAAGGCATAAGGGCACAGATTAGGATCTAATAAAGCAGACTCCAGCACAAAGAAAATTATCAAAAATGGGGAAGGGCTGCAATATATAATGACTAAAGGACACTGCACCATGAGAATATAGCAACACTAAATACATATGTAACCTACAATAAAGCTGCAAAATACATAAAACACAACTGCTAAAACCGAAAATGGTTATAGTTAGAAGTATCAATATATCTATCTTACCAACTAAAACAAGTAGACAAAAAGTTATCAAGCATATAATTGGTCAACACCATTGACCAACAGGAACTAATCAATATTAGTAGAATATTCCTCTCCATAACAGGAAAATACACATGCTTCCTAAGTATACATGACTTATCAAGATAGATCAAAAAGAAAGGAAGGAAGGAAGGGAGGGAGGTAAATTCATAAAAGTATCAAAATTTGTGGAATACAACTAAAACAGTGCTTGAAGACTCTGGTGTTATTTTTGGTGAGTTTTTTTAGTCCTGGGGCTTCAACTCAGGGCCTGGGCACTGTCCTTGAAATTCTTTTTTTTTTTCTTTTTTTTTATTGTAATTAGTAAAAGGGTTACATATTTGCCAGATAGAAGGTGCATTAATTCACATACATTGATACCCTTTCACATGTCTTGGTACCCATTACCCTTCCCTGTCCTTGAGATTCTTTTGCTCAAGGCTAGTGTACTACCAATTTATCCATAGCGCCATATTTGCCTTTTTCTGTGTATGTGGTATTGAGAATTCAAACCCAGGGCTTTGTGCATGCTAGGCAAGCACTCTACCACTAAGCCACACTCCTGGCCCCTGCTGTGTCTTTTCGAATTCCGTGGCATTTACTTATTCCTTTCCCAAAACATTGACTGTCCTGTTTTAAAACCACTTAAGGGCCAGGAGTGTGGCTTAGTGGTAGAGTGCTTGACTAGCATGTGCGAAGACCCTAGTTCCATTCCTTGGTACCCCATGGATAGAAAAAGCTAGAAACAGTGCTGTGGCTCAAGTGGTAGAGCTCTAGCCTTGAGAAAGCTTAAGGACAGCACTCAGGCACTGAGTTCAAGCCCCGGAACTGGCAAAAAATATATATATATTAAAAAAAAAACAACACTTCATCTGATCTTTCTTCTTTCTAAGCAATTTCTTACTTGTTTTTTACATTGCCAACTGTTTTAGTTCTCAATGAAAATCATTTGACCAAATTAATAACTAGCCAGAGCAAGTGCTATAGCTAAATGGAATTGAGAGCAAACCATTGGTGTGTGGAGTAAGCGAACTTTTGGGGTGAAGCAGGGTGAGCGGATCCTTGCCAGTGAGGCCCAGGCCACAGGCAGTTCCTGAGCTATGAGCAGCTCCTAGTCTATTTCACCAAGGAGCCTCTTTGGATATACAGCTGCAAAATGTGTAATTTGTTGATGAACAATGAAAACAGAAAATTCAATGGACAGAATGCCATGATTCTCCCCTCAGTAAACATAATTTCTTTAGTTAAGTAAATCAGGTCCAGCTCTCTCCTTATTCTCTTCCCTTGGAAAAAACTCCCAGGCTTTTCTGTAGCTATTTCATTTACTTGTTCTATTTATAAAATAATCAAATCTGGGTCCTGAAAGACTGTTAGGGTCTTCTGGTACAGCTTCCTACTTTATAACTTGATACCCTGTAGTTAGTACAGGGTTGAGCTGCAAGCTTTTCCTGGAGAATTGATTGAACTCAGATTTTTCTGAGAAGATCATTTATGAAAAATGTTTCTAAGCAGGGTGCTTGCTAGTGGCTTGTGCCTGGAATCCTAGCTACTCAAGAGGCTGAGATCTGAAGATCACGGTTCAAAGCCAGCCCAGGTAACAAAAGTCCATGATACTTTTATCTCCAGTTAATCACCAGAAAACTGGAAGTGGAACTGTGGCTCAAAGTGGTAGAAATCTAGCCTTGCACAAAAAGAGCTCAGGAACTGCTCTCATGCCCAGAATTCAAGCCCTATGATCAACTAAAAAAAAAAAAAGAAATGTTTCTATGAAACACATTAAGGCAGGCATTATTCTAGAAGAGCAAAATAAAATAGCTATTATCAAAGTTGGAAACATGTTCCAAAAAGTCACTATGCTTAAAGGATGTCACTAGTTTTATATGCTTTGAGGTCAATTCTGTTTGTATGGTACTAAGAATCTGACAAGGGGCGGGGAATGTGGCCTAGTGGTACAGTGGTAGAGTGCTTGCCTAGGATGCACGAAAACCTGGGTTTGATTTCTCGGTACCACATACACAGAAAAACTGGAAGTGGTGCTGAGGCTCAAGTGGTAGAGCTTTAGCCTTGAGAAAGTCCAAGGACAATGCGCGCAGGCCCTGAGTTCAAGTCCCAGAACTGGTAATAAATAAATAAAATATAATTTAAAATAAGAGTCTGACAAAATCTCTATGATCTATACACAGTACACATGTATCCACGGGATTTTTAGACATGTTTAATTCCTGTTCTTTCTCTTTACCATTTATAATGGAGTTAATTAGCTGGCTGAAGAGTTATATTTCTCAGAGGGAATGAGTTAAAAAAAAACTGTCTAGGTTTCTTGTCTCTTGAGAGTTGGGTATATTAGTCTCTTAGCATCTGATTATCTCTTGGTATACTTGTAATTTAATTTATGAGCTTTCAAAGTGGATAATCCTTAAATGTCTAGTGACAGTATCCACATAATGCCATGTCCTGGTTAATTATCTCGATGTTCATCCAGCTTGCTTGGTCCAAATAAGACAACATTATTCAGGTCTTTTTATTCAGATGAAAATAGCCTAGCCAGAGAGTGAGATGGGGTGGAGGGACAGACAGACAGACAGACAGACAGAGACAGAGTAAGACAGAGAGGAAGGGAAGGAGAGGAGAGAGTCCAGTCCAGGATCAAAACCATGACCTTATGCTTAATAGACAACCATTGAACCATATCTCCAGCTCTCTTTCAGTCTTTGATTGATGCCTTTAGAAATACTAAAACATGCCTCTTTACCTTTCTCAGCAATCTCATTTCTACTCTCTGGGACAATGCTGAGAAGATTTAAACTTCGGTTAAGCCTGCCATTAAAAATCTAAAATGGCAGTGGTGCTGTGGCCCAATGTGGTAGAGTGCTAGTCTTGAGCTGTAGAGCTCAGGGACAGCACCCAGGCCCAGAGTTCAAGCCCCATGACCAAAAAATAAAAGTTCAGTTGCTCACATCTGTAATCCTAGCTACTTGGGAGGCTGAGATCTGAGGATCATGATTCAAAGCCAGCCCGGGCAGGAAAGTCTGTGAGATTCTTATGTGCAATTAACCACCAGAAAACTGGAAGTAACATTGTGACTCAAGTGGTAGAGTGCTAGTCTTGAGCTGAAGAGCTGAAGGCCCAGTGTTCAAGCCCCATGACTGACAAAAAAATTAAAATGCAAATTAAAATGAAATAATAAAATAACTATATGCCAACATTTTTTCCCTGCACTTTTATTTTCCTTTTAAATCATTACAAAGCAAGAAGACTATAGACAGAGCAATCATCAGGCCTGCGGAAAACCTAACTAGAAGGGCCATTCTGGAGAACCAGAGCCCACAAAAAATGGCTGACTCAAGAGGGCTTACCTTCCCATTTCTAAGTCAGCAGAACTAATGGCTGACATCTTTATAGTCTCACTCAAGGTGCTTAGAAACTGCTGTCATTAGTAACTATCAAGTGCTACCTGTTGATGGCTCAAGCCTGTAATCTTTTTTATTTATTTATTTATTTTGTGGGTCCTGGGGCTTGAACTTTGCCTGGGTGCTGTCCCTGCGCTCTTCAATTCAAGGCTACCTCCCTACCCTTGGGCCTAGGTGTTGTTAACTCAAGGCTACCTCCCTACCCCTGAGCCTAGGTGTTGTTCCTGAGCTCTTCAGCTCAAGGCTACTGCCCTACCCTTGAGCCAAGCCCCACTTCCTGTCTTCAAGAGGTTAACTGGAGATAAGAGTCTCTCGGACTTTAGTGCCTGGGCTGGCTTTGAACCTCGATTGTCAGATCTCAGCCTCCTGAATAGCTAGGATTACAGGGGTGAGCCACCATGCCTGGCTTCAAGCTGGTAATCTTAGCTACTCAGGAGGCTGAGATCTGAAGGACAAAGTTTGAAGCTACCTCAGGCAGGAAATTCCCAGAAACTCTTATCTCCAATTGATTATAAAAACAGGAAGTAGATCTAAGGTTAAAGCTATGGGACAGCACTTAGTCCCTGAAGGGGAGGGGAGGGAAGGGGTGAGGCCGGGAGGGGGGAGCAGATTTCTGTATTCCTAACTACTCTAGAGGTTGAGATCTGAGGACTGAAATACAATGGTAACCTGATTACATAAGAGTTCACAAGACTCTTACTTCTAATTAGCCACCAAAGAAATGGAAGTGGAACTGTTGTTCAAGCAGTATGGCTATCCTATGGGGAGGAGGGTGGGGAGGGTGAAACTCCCAGATAGTGCCTAGGCCCTTGTATTCAACCCACAAGAAAGAAGAAAGAAACACTGGATGTCAAGGTTATACACACTCCACAGTGAGCTAAATAATATCAGTAATATTAAATAATGGTTTCAAAGTTTGTCATTTGTTCTGAAATTATTAGATGGTATGCCACCAAAGTAGCTAGCAGTTATATTTCTAATTTAGAAAGTATCTTTTTAAAATAATTTACATTTTTATTCTCTTTAAGCGGTCGCATGAAAGGTTACCATTCCACAAGTCAATTTATGTGTACAATGTATCTTGATCAATAGCATCCCTTTTATCATTATTCTGCATCCGCACCCCCTAGAAACTCTCTTTTTCTTTAAGGCACATTTTGGTTTGTTATTCAGCATTCTATAGAAGCTAGGTTTGCACATAGTAGAAAATGTTTAAGCCTTGCAAAGGTTGTAGGTGAGTTGCAGAATCTGTGGGTTTCAGAGCTGCGTTGTTCTAAGCAGCTGTTGGGAAGGTGTGGATCAGATTTTTAAGTTTCTCAAACAGGTGAATCTGTGTCTTCCACATTTGAATTTTCTTCTTGGCTATCACTCCTAGCTCCTCCTAAGACGCTAAAGTGGTGGGTTTGGAATAGTAAACAACACATCAATTAGACTTACTGGAGGCTGTCAAACACTTATACGTGTGGCCCTTAAAGTGGTGATAATTGACATAAATGATAGCCAACTAAATATCCATCTCTGTTCTGTTTCTTGGAAAGGGTCCTCTGGGATGAGGGCCAATTTTCTTGTTGTTCTAGAAACTTGTTTTGTTTTGTTGTGTTGTGTCATTTCTGGGCCTTGAACTCAGGATGCTGTCTGAGCTTTTGTGCTCAATGCTAGTACTCTACTGCTGGAGTCACAGCTTCAGCCAATTGGAGATAAGAGTGTCATGGACTTGAGCCAGGAGTTTGGCCTAGTGGTAGAGTGCTTGCCTAGCACACACGAGGACTGAGTTCGATTCCTCGGTACCACATACATAGAAAAAAGCTGGAAGTGGTGCTGAGGCTCAAGTGGTAGAGCTCTAGCCTCAAGAAAGTCCAAGGACAGTGCTCAGGCCCTGAGCTCTAGAGCCAGGACTGGCAAAAAAAAAAAAAAAAAAAGAGTGTCAAGGACTTTGCCTCTGTTAGCATTTCTTCTTAAAACCTAGGGACTGGGAGTTTGACCTAGTGGTAGAGTGCTTGCCTAGGATACAGGAAGTCCCTGGGTTTGATTCCTCAGTACCACATACATAAAAAAAGCTGGAAGTGGTGCTGTGGCTCAAGTGATAGCATTCTAGCCTTGAGAAAGCCCAAGGTTGGTGCTCAGGTGCTCAGGCCCTGAGCTTAAGCCCCAGGACTAGCGTGTGTGTGTGTGTGTGTGTGTGTGTGTGTGTGTGTGTGTGTGTGTGTGTGTAGCAACAGGAATGGATTATCTTGTAAGTTTTCCAGCCTTAGTAGAAGATGTCTCAAAGCACATGAGGTCTTTCTCCTTGGAGCTGGACTTCTGGGTCAGGTGACTTACCCAGATGGCTCCATAAATTACCGGTGATATATGAAAAAGGAGGGAATAAAAAAGGAGGCCAGGGCCAGGCACTAGTGATTCAACCTTGTGATCTTAGCTACTCAGGAGGCAAGAGATCTGAGGATCATGGTTCAAAGCCAGTCTAGGCAGAAAAGTCCCCAAGAGACCCTAATCTCCAATTAACCACTCAAAAACCAGAAGTGGCACTGTGGCTCAAGTGGTAAAGTGTTAGTCTTGAGGAAAAGAACCTCTGGGACAGCACCCAGGCCCTGAGTTCAAGCCCTACAACCAACAACAGAAGAAGAAGAAGAAGAAGAAGAAGAAGAAGAAGAAGAAGAAGAAGAAGAAGAAGAAGAAGAAGAAGAAAAGAAGAAGAAGAAGAAGAGGAAGAAGAAAAAGAAGAAGAGGAAGAAGAAGAAGAAGAAAAAGGAGGAGGAGAAGGAGGAGGAGGAGGAGAAGGAGGAGGAGGAGGAAAAAGATGGAGGCCAGGCAGGGCTGGGACCTAGCTCAGTGACAAAGCACTTGTCTAGAACAAAAAAAGAAAAGACAAACAACAAAAACAACAATAACAAATAGAAGGTCTGCCAGCTCTCCTCTAATACTCTAGGCCACTAAATCCAAACAGTGCATCTTGGAAAAAGACAGGCTGTATCCTATAGCCTATAGGTCTACTGTTAAAAAAAAAAAAAAAAAGAGTCCCTATTACAAGTGCTTTAGCATTTCCCTCCCTCCCCTCATTGCCTCATCCCCCTTGCTGTCCGTTCCCTGGTAGTACCCTTCCCATCTTGTCTTTCAGATGATATTGTGTAAGAATCCAGACTGGGTTTTTCTATTTATAGAAAATCGTCATGTTGCTTTAGCTACTGCAGGAGTCTTTAGTTCTGGTAATGTTCATGTGAAAAACTTACAGAAATGGTTTGTTCTCAAATTCCCCTAAGTCCTCTTTCCCCTCCCCGCCCACCCCTGGAAACATCACATTAAAAAGTCCTCTTTGAATAACATTCCTCTCTCCTAGATCCTTTGGAAATCAAATTTCTTTGTAAAAAAATCACAAAAGCTATTCATGCTACCTAGAAGCTACCAAAAATATTCGTTCTAAAAATGTAAATGTACTTTAGTCTCTCTTACTAAGGTCATAACCATTCATTGATTTTTCTTCCAATGCACGTGCACATACTCACACATGCGTGTGTGTGCATGTGCGCATGTGTGTGTGTGAGTTCAGTCCTGGGGCTTGAACTCAGGCCCTGGGACCTGTCCCTGTCCCTGTTCAAGGCGAGCCACAGCTCCACATCAGACTTGGTTTTTGTTTGTTTATTACTTTGGGTAAGAGTTTCATGGACTGTCCTGCTGGACTGACTTTAAATCACAATCCTCAGATCTCAGCTTCCTGAGGTGGGAGTCACTAGTGCTCAGCTGGGATATTATTATTACTATTCTTTTGGTAAAGCTTGAAGAGTATACAATGACAGATACAAAGAAGAGACCCAAGTTACAAAAACTGCTTCTAAATAAAACCAACAAGATGGAACTTTATGCTGGTGGCTCACACTTATAATCCTGGTTCTTCAGGATCTGAGGATTGCGGTTTGAAGCCAGCTGAGCAGGAAAGTCTCCCCATCTCATCTCCAATTGGATGACAAAAAAACGAAAGTGGAGTTGTTGCTCAAGTGATATAGCACTAGCTTTGAATGAAAACGCTCAGGGATAGTGATTAGGTGCTGAGTTCAAGCCCCGAGAATGGCACAAAAAGAGGAAGAAGAGGTAAAAGAAGAGGAGGAGGAGGAGGAGGAGGAGGAGGAGGAGGAGGAGGGAAGGAGAGGAAAAAGGAAGGGAGGGAAGAAAAGAAAGTGCAAGAGATAGAATACCACCAAGATTCCTGGGAAGAAGCCCTTCCATCAGTTCCCACTGGGCCCAGAATGGACTTATACTTCAGCAAGTAGCTTCTCTTGAGCCCAGAGTCTGAAGGCTGGGAGGCCTGGATATGACGCCTGCTGTGCTAGGAGTCCGGGTTTGTTTTTTTTAATTCACCTTCCCTGAAATTAGTGCTTGTGGGGACTCAAATTAGGACACAGGCTTGTGTTTGCTTCTGTGGTTAAATGGGCTGCTGAGGTATGGAGATGTTTCTGGAAGTCTTTGCCAAGCTGCCTTCATTAATGAGTACCTGCTTCACCAAGAACACATAAATTATATTTAGAATAATCAGGGAAGTGAGAAAACAAGATGCATTTGGTTAACATCTATTGATTGACAGCAGAATATGGTGATTAAAAGAAAGACGCTCTGAAGGTAGCCTGCCTGGGGATCAGTTCCTCTCACTGTCTGACCTTGGTAAACTTTCCATAGGATTTCTAAGTGGAAACACCAGGCTTGTAGTCTAGACTCTGGTGTAATATCTGAGTATACAAATCATTTACCTACTCCAACTCTCAGTTTTCTCAGCCATAAAGTGGGATAATTATACCTGCCTTGTCTACCGTACAGGGTTGTCAGTAGGATCAAATGAGATAATGTCATTAAAGCCCTTTATAAATTAGGATATACTATATGAATGCAAGCCATTATTATGGCTAATTCTAGTGACTAGTGAGCAATAAACTGATGGAACCAACAACCCCATTGTCACCAACCTAAATCTCACAGAGCAATTTCCCAATTCCACCCACTCAACCTTCTAGGCACTTCCACCTACCTTCTCTTGTGACTTGTGTAAAAGACAAGAGAAGGGGAGCACCACAGTAATTTTCCTAATTAACTTTCTCAATCAGAGCCCTATGAAGATACATCTACAAGCAAAGGAGAATGTGTAGCTGAGTATCTGCTTTCTTTTTTGGACAGCTCTTACTCACCTTGGAGAAATTTTTTATTTTCCTTTTCAATTTGTTTGCTTGTTTCAGTGTGGAGTCCAGGGTTCTTTGCACACTGCCATGGTGCACACACAGGCAGGCTAGGGGGTTCTGTTCCCTGTTTTGCCACTGTTAGCCATGTAAGGCAAGGATTCAAGGTGACCATCCTTTAGTCCTGGTTCAGTGATTATAATTCTTTTGGAATTGGGTTCTCTGGCCCTTCTGCCTACTGCAGACTTCTCCTCTCGATTTTTTTAGTAGACATGTGTGACTTGTGCTAGGGTGAGATGAAGAGCAAAGGAAAAATGTCACATAGTAATCACAGGCAGTACCTGCCAAGCTTCTCCCCAAATCCCCCTTCCCTATCTTATAGCTCTGGACTTTATTGAAAAGTTTGTTTTGTAAAGAGATAAAAACCAAAGTGGGAAGGTTGGAGTGAATTCCTATTGAGAAACTGAATGAGGTCGTCAGCCCTATTTGTATTTTCCATCACTTTGATGAACCTAATTAATCCATGACTTGATTTCCTCATCTTTAAAATGGAGCTACTTGGGCTGGGAGTTTGGCCTAGTGGTAGAGTGCTTGCCTTGCATACACGAAGACCTGGGATCAATTCCTTGGTACCACATACATAGAAAAGGCTGGAAATGGTGCTGTGATTCAAGTGGTAGAGCTCTAGCCTTGAGAAAGTTAGAAAGTTCAGGCCTGAGTTCAAGTGCTAGGCCTGCCCTCCCCCTCAAAAAATGGGGCTACTGCCTGCCTAACATTTACTTTATAGGCTGTTGTATGAAGAAACTACTTTATTTAAAAAGGCTTTGACTGACTCAGGTGCCAGTGGTTCATGCCTGTAATCTTAGCTACTCAAGAGGCTGAGCTCTAAGGATCACAGTTCAAAGCCAGCCCTGGCAGAATAGTCTCTATGAGATTCTCCAATTAACCACCCAAAAATCAGAAGTGGCATGTGACTCAAAGTGGTAGAGAACTAGCTTTGAGCAAAAAGAGCTCAGAGACCATACCTAGATCCTGAGTTTAAGCCCCACAACCAACAAAAAAAATAAAATAATAAAAAAGAGTTGGCATTTTACTATATAACAAGAATGCCAAAGTAACAAGGGGTTACTTCTAAAGTTGAGGCATAATAGGACACTTGGAATCATGCAGATTGCAAACCAATCATCATCATCATCATCATCATCATCATCATCATCATCATCATCAGAATCATAATTGCACAGCATTTGAAATAAAGTTATTACCAGCTAGCTATTTATCCTTCCTTTCTCGAAAACAAATTCTTCCCAGGACCATTATGTTGAGTTAGTTCTAGAATATTCCTATTATCAAATGATTTGGATTTGCCCCCTTTCAAAAGGTTCAGATGTTGCTGGGTGGCAAGCAAAGAGAAGGGTGACAATGTTCCAAAAGGATTGTATTCATTATTAGCTGCCTTATGAAATGGTAACCCCTCTGTACAACATCTTCATAATAACAATAAAAGTGTATCCCCACCCCACCCCCCAAAGTCTCAGCTCTCTGACACATAATTCCCACTGGATTTAGAAACTTCTAAGTAGAGCCGTCGAATTTGGGACCATTCCGTGCACTATTCTGAGCACTAGAGATTCCAGACACAAGTTCCAGCACCCTCTCCTTCAACACCAGTCAATCCCATCGTGTTGACAGTGCTAGGCGGAACACAGGCTACAGCAGTGTTCACACGTCAGCTCTGACCAACCCACTTGCACACTTGGAAAGGGCTAGTGAGGACAAGTCCCTGCATTGCTTAGCATTATCACCCTTCATGGATATAAGGCTGTCCACCTGGAGGAAGAAGAACGACTTGGAGACTCTATGTGTGAGATGTGTTTCCTCTTCTCACTCTATACTCCCCTCCTCCTCCCTCCCTCCCTCCCCTGCCTCTCTTGAGTGATCTTACCCCAACATTTTCTAATAGTTTCTATCTCTGTCCTCAGCCTGTTTCCCCTCAGGTCTAAGCTACCATCTCACTGCTGGTCTCATTTGGAAGTCCATTGGCAAGTCCCGGATGGATGCTCCCATGTATACAGCCACAAAACAGCCTCTCCTTGCCTTTGGAGCTTTCCTTCCAGGGATCTCTATCTTGGAGAATGATACATTCTCCCCAGTGGCATCAACAAAGGGTTGGTCCTTTACATCTCCCTCCCACAGCTCATCTTTTACCAAGGCCTTCTATTCTACATCCAAAATATCTCTAGAATTCATCTTCTTTGTTTCATCCCTGCTGCCACTAACTAGTCAGCTTTATTCAGACTGTTATTATCTTTTGCTGGAATGATTGCAACAGCATCCCAACTGGTTTTCTTACTACCATCACTGCCCTCACTCCCACCTCAATCCACCTTTCAGAACAGAGATGTTCTGAAGCATGCAAGTCCAATCATGCTTACATGTTTAAGTAGCTTCCCAGTGCTCAGAGAAGAAAATGTAAATTCTCGAGATGGTTTTGTAGGCCTTGGGCACCTGTCCATCTTACTACAGTTATGACCATTCCCTCCCTATCATCTATGTTCTGGATCCTGGAGCTTCCAACCCTGGCAACTCCTTGAAGTAACTTGGGAGGCTTTTAAAACATTCCTCAGGTTGGCCTCTGCCCGTGACTAATGAAACCCAAACTTCCAATAGTAGCCCCATACATATCAGGCTTCTCATCAGTCCCTGTAAAGCAGTGTGTGTGTGTGTGTGTGTGTGTGTGTGTGTGCGCCTGGGCTCTGTCCCTCAGCTCTTCAGCTCAAGACTACTGCCCTCCTCCTTGAGCCACAGCACTACTTCTGGTTTTTTGGTGTTAATTGGAGATAAGAATCTCACAGACTTTTTAGAGCACATGCTAGCTTTGAACCTCGATCTTTAGATCTCAGCTCCCCTAGTAGTTAGGATTACAGGTATGGGCCACCACGCCTGGCTGTACATCCATAAATTCTTGAACAAACATTTGGCACTCTGTTTTGTAATCAGTAGTAGTAATTGGCCTGGAATGAATATGGGCTTACTCAGAGGATTTTTTTTTTCTGTTATGGGGCTCAAACTCAGAGCCTGGGCGCTATCCCTGAACTTTTTTGCTCAAATCAAGTGCTCTATCACTTTGAGCCACAGTATCACTTCCAGTTTTCTGTTAATTAGAGATAAGAGTCTTATAGACTTTTCTGCCTAGGCTGGCTTTGAACTGTAATCTTCAGATCTCAGCCTCCTGAGTAGCTAGGATTACAGATGTGAGAGTCACCAGTGTCCAGCCAGGGGAAGTATTTCATCAGAGACATATTTACAGGGGGACAAAAACAGGGTCTGAGAATTTGTTTGCCTGGGTCCCAGAATCAGAGCGCAGAGACCTAGACAGCTTCATCTGTCTGTGCGCACCCTACCTCTCATCCTTTCAGACAACCAGGCCAGGAATTACTCATAACTATTTCTGAGGATTGCCTCTCTTAGTCAAGAAGCCTGAACTCTGTACAAGGACACAGTTAAGAGCCAAGTAATGGCTTCAGAACAGGGGAACTGTCGAACAATCTGACTGCTGGCTTTAATGGAGATATGGTAAAAGAAACTTGGAAGAGAAAAAAGTTTTGAAGAAATCAGAGTGATTCCAAGATGAAGATGATTGGAGGAAAGCCCCTGGGTGTGAGGATGAGGTATAGAGTATGTTATGATGTACCTGGCAGGTGTGGATGAAGAAGCCATCGAAGAGGCAGGGGGAGTTTTATTCTTGGGCTTCCTAGGTGGCTCCCATCTGTAATCCCAGATGATAGGAAAGGCAAGGAGTCAGTCATGCAAAAATCAGGGAGAAGAACATTTCAAACACATAACAACTAGTAAAAGTCCCTAAATGGGAATAAGCCTGGGGGACAAGATGACATACAGGCTTAGGGAAGCTGGACATACTGAACAGCCAGTGGGTGAGTGGAATGAGGTCTGAGACATGGGCAAGGAGTGAGGCTTTACCCATTACACTTTGTTGT
This sequence comes from Megascapheus bottae, assembly GCF_031878675.1. Classification (NCBI taxonomy): domain Eukaryota; kingdom Metazoa; phylum Chordata; class Mammalia; order Rodentia; family Geomyidae; genus Megascapheus; species Megascapheus bottae. The sequence continues at coordinate 39,218,231 of NC_143514.1, read as the reverse complement.
TTGGCCTTCAGTCTTGAGGCAATGGAAAGGTTTAAATTAGAGATGGTCCAGTGTGTGTGTGTGTGTGTGTGTGTGTGTGTGTGTGTGTGTGTGTGTGTATGTGTGTGTGTGTGTGTGTGTGTGTGTTAATAAAAGTTACCTTAACTGTGGCAATATGGTAGAATGGAGGAAACAGGAGTCCCCAGCCAAAAAATCAACCATTGTTCACGAGTTATCCTGGGATTCCCTTTTGTTCCTCCCTCCCCCCCCCCGCCGCCATACACACACACACTCAGATCTTGAAGTAGAATGCATTTGCAAGACTCAACTCCCAAGATCCAGAGTATCTGAGGAGTCTATGGCCTGCAGTTATTTGTAAGAAAGTCAAAAGGGAGGCTCAGACCAAACCTCTTATTACAGAGGAGAGGTTATGCGTGGTTCCTTTTCCATAGAAAACCAGTCAACAGGAGAAGAAATTTCTTTACTGGAATCTCTCTGCAGAGGACATCACCTTATCTTCTGTTCTAAAGCACCTGGAAGTTCTTGCTCAGTATTTTCATCCTAATGGTTTGACACATTCATCTCTGCCTAGTTTCCTGAACTGGTTTCCCTAGAGTATTCCCTATTGCCAGACTGGGTAGCAACACTGATTTCCTTTTTCTTTTCAGAACCTATCCCCCAGGGCCTTGAGGAGGGAGGTACTTCTCTGGCTCTGTACCACTTCTCTCCAGCCACTGGTTTCTCTTTCTATGGTCTCTGATGCTTCTGCTCCTTCATTTCCACCAGATTTCATCCAGACAACATGCCGGCACCAGGGTGCGCATGAATGAACTACAACATCCAATGGATATGGCTTCAAACCAAAGCCCAGACCAATGGCAGGTTCTGCCTGATCCAGCTTGGTTTCCATAAATAACCTACCATGAAGTTCCCAGCAGAAAATGTTGATGATTCCAAGTATAGAGCCAGCCTTTCCTGGCGCTTCCTTTAGTTCTAGTTGCTATGGCACTGTACTTTGAAGGGTACCTACAAGAATGACTCATGCTAAATGAAGATGCACTGTGTGTTTGGCTCTGTACCACCATCTCAATAGGCCATCCCACAGCAAAGGTATTATCTCTGTTTTTACATGAGAAGAGACTTGAGATTCTAACCCAGGTGCCAAAGCTTCAAAGGCCTTCACCAGGCCTTTGCCTAACTGACCTTCGTCTTCACCTTTTCCTCACTACAAGTTCATTAGTTGTTATAATTTACTTCAGAATTATGACAGCAAATGACTTCCCCCTAAGTGGAGTTTTTTTTGTTGTTGTTTTTGAGAACTGGCTCTGAGCTGCATGTAGTGGATTCTGGTTAATTGTAGTAAATCCTAAGTGGTAAATTTTACCCACTCAACTTTGTTTCTTTTTTTTTTTTTTTTTTGCTGGTCTGGGGCTTGGGCTCAGAGACTGAGCACTGCCCTTGGCCTCTCTCAAAGCTAGAGCCCTACCACTTGAGCCACAGCACCACTTCCAACTTTTGCTAGGTATGTGGTACCGAGGAATCGAACCTGGGTCTTCATGCATGCTAGGCGAGTACTCTATCACAAGGCCAAACTCCCAGCCCTCAACCTTTTTTTTTTTTCAGTCCTGGGCTTGAGCTCAGGGCCTGAGCACTGTCCTTGGACTTTCTCAAGGCTAGAGCTCTACTACTTGAGCCTCAGCACCACTTCTGGCTTTTTTCTATGTATGTGGTAACGAGGAATCCAACCTGGGTCTTCGTGCATGCTAGGCAAAGCACTATACCACTAGGCCAAACTCCCAGCCCTCAAACTTTTTTTTTTAAACGAACAGACTTTTAAGTGCCACGTCTGTAAGTGTGTTGATATTTAGAATCAGATACAATGCTGTCATATTGAACTATTTGTCAAGATTGTTCTCTTGCCTCAAATATGTATTTCCTATCAGGAAAAAAAAAGAAATGAAGGGTAAAAGAAGAAAAGTGAATAGAAATTTAAAAGAAAACAGGACTATGGAGGAAAGGGGAAGAAACAATTAGTTTGGATGTATCTCTGGATGAGTGAAGAAGTCGTCTCTGCAGAGGATGGAAGCAGCTGCAGTCATATAGATCATGTGCTAGTTGAGCATCCTGAGACCTGAGTTCTTACTTGCCTGAAGGGTGAGTGTCGTATCTATCATACATGGTCAGCTTGCTTGAACAGAGATGAAACTCAATGAAGATAAAGATATTGAACCAAGTGGTG